>NC_141918.1:45868560-46171590 GCF_057802395.1 Ceratotherium simum simum | reverse complement strand
ATCCGGGCCCGCGAACCCCCAGCCACCAAAGCAGAGTGTGCAAACTTAACCACCATGCCACTGGGCCTGCCCCTGAAACCCTATCCTTTTTGCTATATGCTTACTCACACTTTTCTCCTGACCTCCTCTCTCTCGACCTTTAAATTCCCTTTTGTGCATTCTGAATTCTATCGACTCTTCTAGGCCCCATTCAGTTCTCACTTCGTCAGGGAGGTCTTCTTTTCACCATCTGCTGGGCCACATAAATCTTTCCTTCACCTGAGTGCCTGCAATTGAAAATATGGTCATTACCACACAGGTTAGCACTTAAATGTCCTCTAGGTGATTAACATCTGGTAATTTTAACCCCTAAACAGGATATAAGGATCTTGAAGTTATGGCTAATAGTCATCATTAATATAAACAATCATAATAAAGCCAGGAGTTACTATTTATGGAGAACTTATTATGTACCACACACACATAAATGTCATTTAGTCATCACAACAACCTTGTGAGGTAAATACTATTATATCCTCATTAAACACACGAGCAAAGCAAATTATAGGTAGAAAATCATCTTGCTGGGGGAAAATGAACTGGAATTGAATCCACTGCCCATTCCTGCCGCTTCTTTTCCATCTGGAGCAAGTAGGCCAGTGTGTTACACAAAATATATCTTGTGACGAGGATACTCAATGTCTTTACTAGAGCTAGACAACTTATGCTGGGAAAGGTGGAAAATTCCTACTATGCTGGGTTATGGATGAGATTGAATTCATAAGAACAACAGGCAACTGTTTCGTTCCTTTCTTATTTTGGAAAAAGTGCCAAAAGTCCAAATCATCCCAAAGGTCACTGGACAGATGCACACTTGTCGTCATGCATAGCCACACTTAGTCATTGGCCCAAAAAGAAAGCAACCATTTGGCCTTTTAGTGCAGGCTAGGTTCTCCGGAATTCAGTGAATGGACCATATTTATACATCTTCAGGAAACAAGATGTATGGAATAAAATAATTATGTAGGCTATCTGCCAATTAAATACTGAAACCACAAAGATGATAGATTAATATGAACCTTCAGTCAGACTGGAGATTCATTTTTAAAAGATTAGAAGATTTTGACCTCTAGAAGGTAAAGGACTGAAGAAAAAAATGAGAGTATCTTATAAAGCAGTTAGAAGTGGATCTTAAAAAAAATTTTGAAAAGGACCACACTTAGCTAAAAGGAGGAAATAGAGAGCTAGAGATACCCAACTATAAAAAACACAAAATGGAAACCAAAAGAGAATAATAAACAGACACAGAAGGCCAAGTGCCCAGGCTGTAATCTAACCTGAAATGGACTAAGGGTGCTGGCCATGACAGCCTTCACTCACCTTCCCCCACCACCCGCTACCTTCCCCTTACATTCCCGGGTAGCCCCTTCTTCTGGAAACAAAGTGCCTGGCAGCAGGAGAAGCAGGGCCGCCAGGTCCATGACAAGGATAAATTGCCTTTTCTCCACTGGGTGCCTGGTGCTAAACGGAATGCTGGCTGTAAATATCCTGCAGCCATCTCTCACTTTCCTCTCTTAGGGCTTCTCCCCGACCTGCTAGTCAAGGATTCCCCTTCTCTCTTTTCCTGTTTGGCTCCCGCATCTTATCTTCGACCCTGTTCCTCTTTCTACTTCCCTCCTCTGTCCTGTGGAGTGAGGGGAAGTGAGTGACAGACTAAGGAGATTTAAAGCCAGCACTCAATGATTCAAATTCCAAACGCTAATGCATACTTAGTGTAAGTGTAGCGTTTGGTCAGCGTGCTAAAATCTGTTGATTAACACCAAGAAGAACTTCTTTTGACCTTTTTAATCCTGTTTCTTTTCATTTCTCGTTTCTAGAAGAACTTCAGTAGTGGTATTTACTTGATCTTCTCTTACTACTTTCAGATCACCTCTATTTTCATCCTGTAGTCAGCCAAAAGGCCAGGACCTAAACATACAACACTTTTGCTGGTCATCTTTAAAAATTATCATAGAGATCTATATTTTTTTGACACGAGAAAATGATCACTTTAAATTAAGTGAAAATTAGTGTAATGCATAACTGCATAAAAATAGTCATTTATCAAATAATATAATTATATACAAAACCAGCAAGTCTGCTTTAAAATGTTCCAAGTCTCTGATTGGTGGGAATTTGGCTGATTTTTTTTTTTTTTCATTTTCCACATTTTCTTAAAAAATAATTTAAAAAATATATACACACATAACTTGATTGACCAAAAACAAACCAAAAGAATGAAAAAATTGTGAGCCTTTACTATCTTCCTGACAAGTTTCTGAGAATTGGATGGGGAAGGGGGAAGGGGAGAGGAGGAAAGCTTTGGGGAGAAGCAAACGACTATTTAGTATTGAGAAAAGCCTTTTAGTCACAACAGCCGCTTCAGCCATACAAACTGCTGTCTTGCAGCCTCATTAACTGGTTCTAAATAACTCACATAACCCGAAAAGGAGGGAAGGAGAATTCGGGCTGTAACCAGGACAGGCTGAAATCGCTCTTTGCAAGGAGCATGGAGCTTGTCTCAGTGAGAAATGAATTGACTAAGAACCTCCAATTTGGATGTGAGCCCCCTGCAAGTGATAATAACCCCATCAAATTCCCAAGAGGAAACAGCTATGGAAATAAAAGGAAAACACCACAACAATGTTTAAAGCTGAAGAACACAAAAACACTGGGCGAGCCTTACAAAATGGAACAATGGTCCAAGTGAAAGCTCAACAGCGGGAGCGCCAGACCGTGAAATGGAGAAACAATGCTCACTGAAGTGGGATTGAGGACTCAAAGGCAGCTATTAATTCAAGCAAGATCAAAACAGAAATCAATCTTTTCATGGGGCTTCCAAAAGATCATTAAAAACTAATTACTTTCTGTCTACCCCAATCGCTTTGTTGCTTTAGCTGGTAAATTGTTCTTCTTCACCCTTGGTCTAGATGGCTGTGTTCCAACGCAGATCACAGTGAGTCAAGTGGCCCCATCCTACACCCCAGATACTAACTCGAAGTATCTCTGAGCGTTATCACAGACTCTCCACTTATCTGCACAAAGCTTATGTATGCCACCAAGCAACACTTAATCACATGAAGTGATGTCAGGAGTTATTCCAATTTCAAAAAAAAAAAAGGATTATGAGGGACATGCTGAAATTTCTCAACCTTTTATATATGATTTAATTTTGAAAAAGAAAAGTCAAACGCTTCTTTTCTAGGGCTGTGGTCAGCGATTCAGCATGTTGGTAAATCAGTTCTATTGTTAAGAAAGAGGCTACGTGACAATAACAGAGGCAATTCTTATTTCTTTTCCAAATCTGATGCAATTAGCAAAAAATAAAACAGAAAGAGAAGAAAATCTTCTGCCACTCAAGCAAATTTATTCTGTCAAGTGGTATTATCAAGACAAGTAGTATCTTTAAAAATAAAAAATAAAAAAACTTCTAACAATATTTATTTTCATTTGGCCTTGGTAAATAATCTCATTTGTCCTTCAACCTAAAATTTTTCACTTGCTTTTCTTCAAAATAAAACATCTGATTTTCTTCTTGACATCGTAAGTATATATTTTCTAAGAAAAGATTCAATGTTCTCTTAGTTGTTTCCTAGGAAGCTAAGGGGCTTTCCGTGACCCACAATTATATTTGTAAAAGAACAAATGTCAGCAGTCAGAAAAAATCATTTTTTAGAATCCTATTTGCACATAGACTTGGAAAATGACCAAGGATAAATGTGGTGAAATGTGATCTTGAATACTAAGAACTCCTCTTTCTTGAATGTTTATTTATTGTGTTTTTGTGGTAAAATACAATGCATACAATATCAGTGCCTGAATTAATATCTACATTTAAAGAGAATGGCTTATATTTCCTTAGTACTCTATAATTTTCAAAGTTTATTGCATATTATTTTCCCATTTGATAGCCTCAAAATTTCTCTAAGACAGCTCTTTCATTTGGGAAGATACTTCTTCCCATTCTACAGTTAGGGAAAACTAGGGCTCAGAACATTTATGGGAATTGCCAAAGTCATATAGTTGTTAAGAAATAGAGCCCGGACCAGAACGGTCTCCTGTCAGTATAGCTATTAAGGAAAAGAGAAATTAATAGATACTGAAGGTCTTCTATGTGTTAGGAACCTACTAGTGCTTTCTTTACAAAGGACATCTCATTTTATATTCACAACAGCCCTATGAGACGGGAATTATTATTCCTACTGACGTGTACACGAAAATTCAGAAACTGTCAGTGCCTTCATCAAATTTACCCAGCTAAAAATATGGTAGAGCTAGAATCCCACTGTGGGTTTCTGACTATACAATCCATGTTCTTTCCATTATTTTTTGATGCCATTTCTACCTATAAATTGGATGCAATAGCCTTTGTTGCACAAAATTCTAATTTAGTCACTTAGAAAACTCCACTCAGTTAAAAATAAAATAAATGAAATCAATGTTCAGAAATCATAATTTAATACAAACACAATTAAAGCCAAAGGCTAACAGAGCAATCGCGATACATCCACTGTTTGTGCCTCCTCTTATAGGGACATCTCTCAAGAACTTGGCATGGTTGAGCTAAAAAATCTGTTGCTTACTCCATAAAGCCATACAAGTATGATTCTGTTCACAATCACCTCTCTTCTCCTTTCTCCAATATATTGTTTCTTCTCACTATATTTCACCTATCTATTCTTTTCCAAGGGTGAAGAGTTAGGTGAGATATAGAAATCTCCTCATCACAAAGAAGTCAGGGACCCTCACCAATAAAATGTAAGTTTATTGCTAGGTGTTTAACTTTCAAGAAAGTTTAACTTTCTTGATGGGAATAATACAAGGGAGTATAAAAAAGACACAGACTTCTGATCACATAATCTCGTGTCTTCGTTCTGAAATTTTAGGGCAGTAAGACAAATGGTCCTAGAACAAATTGGAAGCTCTTTCTCTGACTGAGTATAAAAAAGAAGGAAATACTCAAAATTGACAGGAAAATTGAGATGGAAAGAGTCTTGGAATAATGAAGTCTAAAGAAATGCTATGAGAAAGAAAAAGTTATTTAATTAACTAGACTGGATTTCACTTATGCTTAGTATAAAAGACATTTATCTTGTTTAAGAAGGTCAAAGATAAAGGGCAGAACTGAGCCAGAGCTGCTAAAGAGAGGTTGTTGCGCTGATACCAAATATACACCGTTCATAACCTCCTTTCCAAAATAACAATTTAAGTTAGTTAACTGCGTGTCCCAAACTTAACGGAACATCTAGTTTAGCTTCTGACCTCATCTCCTGACCTTTTCTTCTCACGTCACCTTCACTGTCCTGCCAGGCTTGGCAGGCTTAGAGTGGGGAAATTTCTCTCCACGCCAAATACATGTTAACTTTTGCAACAGCAGAAAAACCTGTAGATTTTATGCCTGAACAGTATCTTCCGACCTGCTACTTTCATACAACCACTAGTAAGTCAGTAAAATCACCCTCACTGATTTAATCTGTGTGAAAACACAAATACTTTTGACTTTTTAACTTACTCAATGATTACATTGATTAAAACAACAATTAACTAGGTACTGTCACTTTTTGTCTGTTTGTTTTGCTTTTAATTAAGCTGACCAGTCTACTCATTTGATAACTCAAATTAGACAAAGTAGTCAACTTATGCTTTACTGCTAATTAATTAGGATGATTCAACAACAGTCCAAAGCCCCAGATTCAATTTTGATTACTTATACATAGAGGAAAACTCTCTTATGCAAATACACAGCTTACACTAAGTACATTTTCTCTAAAGCAAGTGGTGTATATTAACAAAAACCCATCCCTCTAACTTAACACATGCAAACTTTGGATGTAGGCTCGTAGAGACATTATATGCTTTAACATAGCTACCTCCAAGAGATAGCAAGGTATTATTTTCAATTTTATTGGTGAGGAAACACAGAGTTTAAGAAAATTAGAAGCATTTTGGAATTCTTTGGTTCTTGAATCTGGAGTCAGGGTTGGCATTATTTACATGCATTATCACTTGGTTAAAAAAAAAAGCAACATTTCCTACAATTATTTGATTTCAAAATAACTAACTTCATTGTAAACATCACAAAAACTGGAGTGGCGTGTAGGTTGTTTTCTTGGCACAAAAGTTAAAATTAATTTAGCAAGAAAAGCAATTTCTCTACACTTAGCTTGAGATGTAGGAAAGAATGCATCTTTCATTTTCAGTGACAAATTTAGCATACCTAGATGAACACTTAGCTGAAATAGACAATTTTCCAGAACAGATATGTGGATCACCAAAATTGCCTCAAAGAAAACTTTAAAAAACTTACACAAATTAGTAACCACTGATGAAATTAAATGAATAGTGAAAACATTATGCTTCAAAAGGCACCCAACCCAAATTTTTACTTAGGAATTTTATCACACCCTTAAGAAACAGATAATTCTCATGTTATATAAACTTCTCAGAGCAAAGAGAAAGATGAGAAGGGATCTGATGCATTTTACCAAGCAAATATAGCACTGACACCAAAACAAGACAAAGCACAAGGAAAGAAATTATGGCCCAATCACGTTTATAAATGAAGATGTACACACCTTAAATAAAATATTAGCAAAAAGATTTGGAGATGTATTTTTAAAAATTAAATATCAGGACCAAATTGAGTTTATCCCAGGAACACAAGGATGGTTCAATACTAGAAAATTCTTCAGTTCTCTGTATTAGAAGACAAAAGATAAAAACTAAATAATATAAAGGCATTGAATAAAATTTAACACCTGATTTTTTTCATCTTAGCAAACTGGGAATAAAAGAAAAAATTTTTAACTTAATGAAGTAACACTAGTGGAAATATATAAAAAGTACCATATTTAATGGATGAAATCTTAGAAGTAGTATACTAAAGTAAGGAATAATACAAGATATTATTATTGTCTATCTAGTGCTTATTCACTATCCTTGTTTATCCAAGACAAGAAAAAAATAAGATATAAAGATCAGAAAGGAAGAGATAGAATTATCATTATTTGCATATGACATGATCATCTACCCAAAATAATATAAGAAAATCAACTTATAAATTGTTAGAGTTCATTAGAAAGTTTATCAAGGTGGCCAAATAGAAGTTGCAGAATAACACATATATTAAAATACAATTTACATTTTAAAATACACCCATTTTTTTTAAAGTGCTGTGGATAGACTATGTATATCTCGTATAAACAAAAATAAAATGGTGTGGAAAGATACACTTCAAATTAAATGTTGTTGCTGCTTCTCAAAAAAGAATCAAGATTGATGGTGATGATCAAAGAAGATTGTAGCCTTAGCTATAATATTTTTGTTTTTATAGCCTGGATATATTTATTCGTTATACTATTGAAAATTAATTAATGAAGTTGAAAATACACCAGAAATAGTTTCAACTATTTCTACATTGATTTGAATAACTTCATACTATTTGTTAAAGTTTGAATTATTACTTAATTCAAGGATGGCATCATGAAAATAAAGAAGCACATCAAATATAAGATGACAAAAGTTAACTTTGCTGCTAAGTATGTTTTATTGTTTTGAGTTAATATCTATGAGAACTGATTTATTGATGTTTTTAAATTTTAATAAATGAAATTTAAGCATATTAAGGCCAAAGATTGAAAAGGTTTGTGTATGTATACATATACATGTCTAAATATATAATTTTCCCCCACAACTTCACTAGCATTACAATATAAACATAACAAACTGGCCATAAATTTGGGTCAATGAAATAGGTTTGTTGTGAAAAAAATTGAAAGTTATTATTCAAGAATACGACAACTGAATTTTTTAATGCTGTTTTTTCAAAAAAGACCACTATATCATTGAATTTTTCTTTCTCTCTCAGAGATATTAAACATCTGGTAACCAAGTTCCTTTATGTACTTGTCAGAAGCCTTGAAAAGTCCAGAATGATGGACATCTGTTTCCAAATCAAATATTTGCCTTAAAAATAATAGTAAACTTGTCAAGAATTCCATGTAGATTGATGACACACTTATAGGTACTGCAACACCTAACCATCAGGGGCAGTCTCAGCGTACGCTTCAAATGATAAATATTCTCTAGACGCAATGTTGAGAGAAAAGAACACAGAATCACTCTAAAAGAGAAGACATAAAAAGACACAAAACTGTCCTATCAAACTCTTTACACTCCATTAATATTGCACAACAAACTTGACTTCCTGTAGTAAAAACCAGTCTTGTAAGAAATATAATTTACTCTCTGGTGGTTAGACTGTTCAGGTCTTGGAGATTTTTATTTATATTAACTGATATTCAGCTAACACACATTTTTGTATTTTATTATGAACTATGAAAACCTTATTAATTTTTACTCACATCTTCTCTAATTTAAGTAGATTTTTGCTCATATGTCCACTAGAACCTTAGACAAAAAGAAGAATGTGGACAAGTCAATTCACTCCAGAAATCTTGTTCAAGGAATTCTGAGGCATGTGGATGAATTTGAGTTGTAGAATATTTTTTTGTTGAGAAAGGATCATTCTTTCTCATTGGATATTGAGGCTCAAGGAACAAAACTTGTTTCAAAAGTGCTTGACTCTTCCCTGACAGGATGAGACTATAGCTTCAGGTTACTATTAATCTGAAGGGTTCTATCACCCCCATAATTCTTCAGAGACATTGCCTATGTATACCCTATGTAAGGCATATACTGACTTTCTTGAATTCTCTCCAGGAATGTCTTCAGAACCTGAAATTCCTGGGAAATACTAGACAGATGGGCAATCCTACTGTATGTTTAGTAAGTGCCCTAGAGTCATCCCTCTACCCAGTAGGAAAAATCTGAGGATTCCTGAGGTGCAGAGGATATAGACACAGTGGGATCCTGTTCCGCAGTAGATCCCATCTCCCTGAAACACAGCAGAAGGAACTTCAAGGGAAAGAGGGGGCAGAACTCTATGGAAACTCTGGTGGGAAGAGAAGAGGCAGCCTGAAGGTCCAAGTTTATCTCTGCATCAACCTCAAAAGGAGTTTGGGGCTCACTCTTTTGCATATTCTTATTTTTTATTTGTATTTTTATTTTATTTTATCATTTTTTTTGAGGAAGATTAGCCCTGAGCTAACATCTGTTGCCAATCCTCTTTGTTGCTAAGGAAGATTGGCCCTGAGCTAACATCCATGCCCATCCTCCTCTACTTTATATGGGACGTCATCACAGCATGGCTTGATAAGCGGTGCATAGGTCCACACCCGGGATCCGAACCTGCGAACCCTGGGCCGCCAAAGTGGAGTGTGTGAACTTAACTGCTACACCACCAGGCCAGCCCCTGTATATTCTTATTTTTTGAACTTGCTTTTATCCTTTACACTAAAAAAGATATTTTGGGCAATAAGCATTCAGACATTTAACTGTGAAATAAAGATTTAATAGATGATCAAATTTAGCATCTTGCCCACAGCATACTGGCACTTAGAAGGAGTAACTAAAACACTGCAAAAGAATAACAGGCTTTTCTAAGTGAAGTTTAGTGGCCCTCAAAAATTTTGTACGTTCTCAATTTTCATCCAAACTTAATTATTTTGTGGGTTCAATTTCTGTTTCCAGCAAAACCCAACTTCCTAGTACTGTGGAAGAAAAGACTTATAAAATGGCTTCCATGGAGCTCAAATAGCTCTTAAAAACAATATCTTGATGAGTTAAGTGTAAATGAGCCAAAACATATGGATTAAATGTCCCTTTAAATACACATGGCTTTAAAAATTAAGGAAGAAAGGTTTTGGCAAAATGTGTTTCAGATTTGGTTGAAAGAAAACATTTGAAAGAAATAGTTTGAGGGACTGGACTAACCCAAAACATACCTGAGCTCTTCCAACCTCCTATAGCACAACCAACTCTAAAACATATGGATTTTATACTGTAATTCCCCTACCACACCCACCCTGAGTTCTGAGTTCTGTTTTTCTTTCTATGTTGGAAGTCATTGAAAACAGTTATGGTGTCATTTCTGTATTGAAGAGACCATAACCTACTACTGTGATCAGTTTCAAATAGAATGAATGGCTTATTGGTCATCAGTCTAGAAAAATAAAAATAGTTTTTGTTACAAACTCGTAATATATATTTCTCACCAGCCCCCACTAGACAATAAGACTACATCATAGATACACATTAATATAGAGATAAGACCTGGCCAGACTATGAAATCGCAGAATATCCATGTTGTGACTCCTTGCTTAACCAAAGTCAAGTAACAGGCAAAAGATTAATGGGAGAAACACCAAAGCATAACTTAAATTATGTCAGGTAATCTTGACCTGCTTGGAGTAGATCAAAATGCACTTATTTGATACAGGTGACTGGGAGCAAAAGCAACTGGCCAATCCAGAAGTGAGTCCACTGAATGACAGGCCCTAGAATCTGTGTCACCAGTGCCTTATGTTTGTCTTCAAAGTTGCCACCCCACACACACAGAGATGATAATGCTATCATTAAACTCTACAAGCAATGAGATTTACTTCTAACGTGTAATTGGGGCTAAAACCATTAAAAGTTGTAGGTATCAAATAGATAAACCATTAGCTTTATGAATTTGTGAAATTATGTGTTGCTATCCTATTTTTTCCACATACACCCGTGGGATCTCACCATCTCTATTAAAGCAGGTAAAATGATTATTTATTTCCACTCTCTCCCAGATTACATTTGGAAAACAACCAGTAACATGAATAAATGACCTTAGTCATTATGCCACTAAGTTGCCCTAATTAGATTAGAATTAGAATGCACTCTTATCTAAGCAATCTAGTTATTATGCCACTAAGGAGTATTGGATTTATTCAATAAATACAATGAGGGGGAGTTCCCAGTTCTATTGAGACATAATTGACATATAGCACTGTATAAGTTTAAGGTGTAGCACACAATGATTTGAATTACATCTATTTGAAATGATTACCACAGAAAGTTTAACTAACATGCATCATCTCATATAGATACAATAAAAAATATTTTTTCCTTGTGATGAGAACTCTTAGGATTTACTCTCTTAACAACTTTCATGTGTACCAAATAGCAGTGTTAACTGTAGTCATCATGCTGTACATTACATCCCTGTACTTATTTATCTTATAACTTTTATAACTGGATATAACTTTATACCTGGAAGTTTGTATTTTTTGACCACCTTCATCCAATTCCCCTTCCCCCCACCTTTGGTAACCACAGATTTGATCTCTTTTTGTATGAGTTTGTTTTTTGGTTTGGTTTTTCTTTTTTAGATTCCACATATGAGATCCTACAGTACTTGTCTTTCTATGACTTATTTCACTTAGCATAATGCCCTCTAGTTCCATCTACGTTGTCAGAAATGGCAAGATTTCCCCCTTTTTGTGGCTGAATAGTATTCCATTGTATATATATACCAGAATTTTTTTATCCATTCATACATTGATAGAAACTGGACATGTTTCCATATCGTGACTTTTGTAAATAATGCTGCTATGAACACAGGGGTGCGGATATCTCTTTGATATAATATTTTCATTTCCTTCAGAAATATTCCCAGAAGTGAAATTGCTGGATCATATGGTAGTTCTATTTTTAATTTTTTGGGGAACCTCCATACTGTTTTCCATAGTGGCTGCACCAGTTTGCACTCCCACCAACAGTGCACAAGCGTTCCCTTTTTACCGCATCCTCACCAGCATTTGTTATCTCTTGTTGAAGTCTGAGGTTTTATCTTACAATCGCCAGATCAAATCTACATTCCTAAGACCATTATGGAGGACTTTCTTTGAAAAAAAGAAATGATAATCAATGTTTAAAAATTTGTTGCGAAAACAGTTGTGGTCTGAGCCAATTTGCTGGAGAAACAATGTCTAAAGAAACAATCCAAATTACTATAGGCTGTTAGGGGCCTAAAAGAAAAATCAAAAGCCTGTAACCCATGTGGTAGTGGGGTCGCGGGAGGTGGGTGAACGTGCTCTCAATGAAAATGATAGCCTCTCTAACATGTGACCCAAATGGACTGACAGGGCAGTTGAAGAGATAAACGGTGGATTTGTCTCTGGGAGGGTCAGTCTGGCCTCATTCCCCTGCTCTAATTTCCTTTTAAAGGCGTGGTATAACTGCAGCTTTATGTGTTGAGTTGAGGATTTACTTGAAATACACTTAGACATACTGCTTCTCCACGAGGGAATTGATGCAAGTTCTTAAAATTCCTGCAGTTCTCTCCTTGGGGAGCAAACACTCTGTAGCTAAATCCCATAATGCACCACCTTGCCAATACTGCTAAGCCCCAGATCAGTTATCTCCTCTGTGCACTGGGGTGTGTGGGGGTGGACGTTTTAAACCTAAGAGTTATCCAGACTCTGACAGGGTCAAAATTTGCTGTAACAGCAATTCTCCTGTCCAGGAGAAAATAATTCCCTTATATTTTATGCCTGCCTGTTGTCTTCAGACATGGAAGCTATTATTATCCTTGCTGTGGTAAATTTTTTTAAAGGATATTCTGCTTTGTTTTTCCACAGACTTGAAGTACTTTTCAAAAACGTGCTTGTCCACGTCTGCTCAAGGAAATAAATATAAATATCTATAAATAGCCGTGTAAATAGACTTGGCTCCAAGAAATAACGTTTCCCTCTGCATGCTAAGTAATTACAGCAATTCTCCTGAAGGCTAATAGATAATGACCAAAATGGTTCAGATGATGTCTTTCAAATTTATTCACAGACTATTGTGATGGTGGCTTCTTCTTACGGAAGAGCAAAGCTTCCACTTTACCTCAGATTCAAGTGTTCGTTCAGAGTAATTTGTCACTGCTAATGTATTCCCATGGGACTGGACTGCATGTGGGAAGAAAAATGCTTCTCTTCTCCTAGAGGAAATCTGGAGAATTGGCTGCTGTGCAGTTAGCAGTGAGGTTGTGGTAAATGTTGAAAACCATCATCTCACAATCATATGCTTGAAGCTTTAAATCATTACTCTGTCAAAAATTCATAGTTGGAAAATTGTACAGCAAAATGTACAAGGAACCTTGCATTTTACCCAAGGTTTCTTTGGCGGAAATGTCCTTACATTCTCCTCTCTGAACACCTAGGAGAACACACCCTAGAGACAGAAGACCCAAGTTCACAGTCTGGCCTGGCTACCTGCTGGCACGTTATTTAAGCTCTCTGAAACTCAGTTGACCTTGCCATTTAAAAATCAAACAATAATGATAAAGGATTAAAGGGTATTACATATATAAAAGGATTTTGTATGCAATGAGTTTCTTTGTGTCAGCAATCATCTTCTAAGCCATACTGTTCTCAGAATACCTAGAATACCACCTCAAATAAGAGTACAAACTCCTTGAGACCAAAGACCCCACTGTTGTTCTCTTCGTATCTTTCTCGCTCCCACATATACAAAACTGGAACAGAGCTTATCACAGATCAAAATGCTCTATAGATTTAATTAAACTTCCAATATATTGAACTGAAATGATTGACCTTCCAGTTATGTCAGTGTAACAACATGCCCCAAGCCAAAATAAAAGTTCTGGAAGATCGCTGCCTTCTCATGCTAAACCTCCATTAGACTATTAGACAGAGATATCCCAAAGGCACCATCTCTGTGTGCCGGTTGTCTCCATGCATGCTACTGATGAGTCCTGTGAACACGGAAATGGTAAGGCCAAAGCTTCTCCATGGTCCCAGAACATAGGACAATGAGCCAGAAGGCAAAGATTGGTTGTGTAAAAACAAACACCCTGAGCATCACAGAGTAGGAGGAAAAGATAGCAAATTGTGGACCAGAGTCCGTGAACAATCAAGATAGTTTAAGAACACACAGAAATACAACTTTATGTAATGCCGCTTGAGGGAGGAACAATAGAAAATAGATTTTAAACCCATACCGGGTGTACTCCCTGTGCCAGGCACCATGACAGGAATTAGTTTGTAATTTTAACAATTGGAGATAGGCTAACATATTTTCAGCAAAGTGGCAAAATAAAAGAGTTAACATTAAGTTAGTGCTTCTGCATCAGACGGTGTTCCAACATTTCACTTGCATCAATTCACTTAATCCTGATCACAACACTGAGAAATAGGTATCCCCCATTTTATAAGTCAGGAAGCTGAGCTATACAGAGACTAAATTACTTATCTGAAGTTGCACATATTGTAAGGAGTAGAGAGAAAGGGGACAAGAGCAGAGATAGGGAGAATCTCTCAACTTACTGTCAAGGAAGATTAGGGGGAATCTTCTTAGGGGAAGATTAGAAATCTAGTGAATTTCAGCTCCCTCTTTTTATAGAGGAGGAAGCTAAGACCAGAAAGACTCAGAGCTTGGCCCGATGCCACATTGCTAATTGGTGGTAGAGCTGGGACTACATCCAAGTGTCCCCTGCTCTTTTACAACTCAGCATAAGCACTAGAAACAGTGGCTCCAGACCACAGGAAAAGGCTGTCCCCACTTAAACCGTGTTAAAAAAAAATACTGTCAGATGCATTTTCTTTTCGGCCATGCTCCTGTATGTTCAGAGCCATCAGGTTTGTCAGCTTCTCACATAATGGTAGTAATCTATAATTTCCAAAGCAAGTTCATCACAATCTCACAGGGGGTATTTAATGAGTGCTGGACCAAACTCGTGGTGAATAAACAGATCGAGTTTCGATCAATTTTAAATGATCGAATCATTTAAAACCACAAACATTTACTGAGAATCACTTCATGCAGGAGCGAGCTCTAGGTGCTGTGGAGATTACAAAAATGTACAAGACAGATTGCTTTTTGCCGTCCACAGGGGGAAACAAACATGTTCACAATGACCACTCTCTGGTCAAAACACAGGAAGTGGTCCAGGGACATGGAAGAAAATGGAAAGAACTCAGATTGAGAAGATTAGGTAAGGCTATGGGGAGAAAAATTAATGAAGCTGAAGTTCATCCCATGTGAGAGAAATGAGACTAAATCATTCAATTATAGGTCCTCCTAACTGGGTTTTCAAAGTTTACTATAATCTTAACTCTCAGTGACAATATGAAAAGGGTATTTATATCCTTTCTCTACTAATTTGGAAGGAGGGAAGGAAAAGAGAAAAGGAATAAATATTATTTTTAACTCAGAAATTGGGGCCAAAGCTGACATTTGTTATGTTTTTATCTTAATTGACTCCAAATGATTAATTTATGGAAAAAGCAGCCAAATCTATTTCAACAATATGTAGCAGTACTTGTTGACCAAAAAGAGGTCTAATTTGCTACATGAGTAAGCAGAACATATCCACACATTAATATTTCATTATTATCATTGTAATAGGCAGAAATAAATCAATTCCTAGGTTATCTAAACACATGCACAATATAGCAATTTTAATTTTTAAATGTGCAGGACTGTCCTGTTATGACAATTTCAAACACTGTAGGATCTCAGGGTAAAAGGAAACCTTAAAGATCATCTGGGCCAATCATCCCATCAATGAGTCAATCTCTTCTACAACATCCCCCCCAAGTGGTCATTTGCTTTATGCTTGGTTGCCTAGAGGTCCAGGATATTCTCCCGGGGCAGCAAATTCAGCTCTGAATTATCCTTCTTTTTGAAAAAAAAAAGCCCAGGGGCTGGCGTGGTGGCGTACTGGTTAAGTTTGCGCTCTCCACTTTGGTGGCCCAGGGTTCACAGGTTCAGATCCCGGGTGCGGACCACTTATCAAGCCATATTGTGGTGGGCGTCCCACATATAAAGTAGAGGAAGATGGGTACAGAAAGAAAAAAAATGGGAGGGGTCCAAATATGTCTCCCTGGGGTTCCTACCCATTGAACCAACTCCAATCCCTTGGAGTCATCTGCTTTCTCTTCCACATGACAGTTTGGTGGTTCTGATGATAACTACCTTCCTGGTCCTCTCTCAAACTACCTCCAAGTCTTGTCTTCTCCAAGCTTACTCTTCACAGACTTCTTAACCTCTCCTGTCATAATATGGCTGTGGGTTCCTACAATCCATCCTGAAGGTTCTCCTCTGGACACCCTCTAGTTTATCTACATGTCCTCATTCGCTGGTGCACAGATCAAAACGTAACGCTCAGAAGTGGACTGAACACTACAGGGAAGCATGAGACCAGCTGTCAACCTCCTTCTAATATTGTCCTACTACAACTCCCTAGGATTATACTTGCTTTTATTAACCTTGTGTCCCTTGAAGGAATCAGGCAAAATATAAGGGCACCATATAGTATCCAAAGAACAAAGATTTTTTTTTCCCCTAAGATATGGAAAATCAATCTTTGTTCATGGATTTCCATAGGTGGAAACCAATTATAAAGTTTTTCAAGTGTTCAAATCAATCTCAATATCTCCAGGGTATTCTACTGAATTAGTTAACTATCACAAGACCCTAGCTAAGGTTTTACCGGATTTCTGAACCTCCTTTTTTGATCTTGGGAGGGATGGGCTTCAGCAGGGCTGGACCAGCCAAAGGCCTGCAGAATTGCAGGGGCAGGGTGATGGTTCTGTTGAACCACTGAAGTTAATGGGCGACACTAAAGACTGGAAGAATGAGCCAGCCAAGGGATGTCCACAGCCCAAATATCACAGAGGGCAAATATGAAGACTGTCCTGAAAGGGGAGCATGAGGTTGAATAAGTGAAGGCATGAGGTCAGAACTGTGTGGAGCCTAAGTCAAAGTGAAAACAGGGCAGAAACAATTTGGAGAGGGCTGTGGACCCAAGCAATTGGGTACAGTGATCTGGCATGAAGAGCCAGAAATCAAGTGGATGAGGGATTTCACCGAATAGAATACCTAAGAAGGTCAAAAGCCTGTTTAGAATCTGCAACCCAGTCACTAATAATACTGGTGAAACAATTAAATATTGGAATATATTTAAAAATATATACAAGTGAATACATTCATATTTAGGGATATTCGATTAATAATGGAAAAAGAACATGATCTGGGGAAAGTTTCATATCTTTGAAAGTTACAGATTAACTAAATACTCCTTTAAGAATATTTTTAAAATAACACTCCAATTTCCTAATCTCCATAGCAGGTGGAAAACTGAAATGCCCATGGAGGCCAGACAAATAATGCAAATGTGTAAAACAGCCAGGTCTGCTACAATGGGAAGTGGTGGGGACCTTAGCAAACAGGGTACACTATGCCCCATGAAAAGATGCCAGCCCCTACTGAGTTCTGCCTAATGTTGCTAGGCAGGAAGGAGGCCCAATGTGGCAATGTCTTTTTGTTTTTCAAAAGAAGCTGGAGATCAGAATGTGTGTGCATGTATGTGTGTATGTGCTCCTGCATGTGTGTGTATATGTGTTAGAGAGAAAGAAGAAATCATGATTTTTAAATGTTAACAAGATATTCTAATTTATTTTTAATACTTCGCGCTGCACTGAAGATCCCAAGGCTTCAAGAGGTTAAGTTACTGCCCAATATTTAAGCTGACGACTAGGTGACTCCTCACTTAAACTGGCCCCCCACATGTGAACAGTGGAGGTAGCTGTTGAGTGGCCTCAAGAATGTTTCCTAGGACACTGCAGAAAGAAGTGCTTAAGGAAGACTGTTGGTAGATCGCTATGTTGTAGGTTCCTGGAGGAGAGGAACCACGTCTACCTTGTTCCCCACTGTTTCGCCAGTGCTGGCACAACACATGGGCCATAATAGACCCTTGATAAATAGCCGGTGAACGAATTAATATATGAGATTCAATACAGAAGAAAGAAAGCATTGATAAACGAGTCAATTATCATTATATCGTTAAATTATTCAGAGAGATGTTTATAATCATTTCATTTAACACGCTGAAGTAAATCACACCTACCAGATGAACATTCGCAAGAAAAAAAAAAGACAGAATCAGGGAGAAAAGATAAATAACTGGAGATATTTCTGCCTAAGCATGGGATATGGAAACACATTTATCCCCACTTCCTCCGAAATCCCTCTCCATGAGAGAAAAAGAATTAAAGGGCCCTAGCTCCCAAGGACAGCATGAACCAAGGAGGATATGAGAGTACAGAAGAGTGAGCAACAAAACCTCAGGCTCTGGAAAGCAGACGGGCAGGTGACTTGGCCAACAGAAGTCCAAAACCTGGTGCCTACAGAGCGAGATGCAAAAACAACTCCAATTATGCCGCAGAGCCCTGGAAAAGCTCAGAATTGTCACATCAGAGACCTCTGAGTGTGGAGCCCAGGGTATGACTCAAAAAAGGACTGGTTGAAAATTAGTATTAGGTGCAGTTAGTCATCCCAGTCCCTCTCCCATCCCACATATCTTGGCGACTTCCCTCCAATCTGAGCAGAAGACAGGGGTTTAATTTCTGAGGAGATTTGCAGCCCTGAGAAGGAGGTTGGAACCCTATAGTATTAGCTATCTGTTATGGCCATGATGTTTTGCAACAAACAACCACAAAACCACAGTGGTATTCAACAATAAAAATGTGTTGCCTATGAATATGGAGTTAGCTGGAGATCGGCTAGGGGGCTGACCTTGACTGGACATGCTCACATATTGGGAGACTGGTCGGCTGATCTGGGCTCTCTTTGGCTAGGGTGACTAGGGTGCCTCCACTCAGCCTCACAAGCCTCTCATCTTCCAGCAGGAGAGCTCAAAATGTCCTTGTGCTGATGACAGGCATGAGAGAACAGGTCAAAATGCACACAGCTTTTGGAGTCCTAGGCTTGGAAGCGACACTGTCAATTCTGCCATATTCTATTGCCTAGAGTGAGTCAAAAGCCAGCCCAAATTTAAAGCACAGAGGAAGGACCTCACCTCTGTAGTGAGAGGAGCTGCAGGGTCACACAGCAAAGGGTGTGAATAGAGGGAGGTGTGAAGAATTGGCACTGTTATTGCAATGTGTCACACCTGTGCTAAGAAAGGGGGCGATTAAGGGAAAGTCTGCATACTGAGCAGTGCAACTTCTGCATTCCCCGTCCACATTCAGCTCTGAGAACACTGACATCCACCTTATCCCTCCCAGACAGTGTAAAACTCCTCTCCAGAGAAACTGAGGGAGCCAAAAGAGAAGAATTAAGATTCAGACATTTTTGGGACCCCGCCCATGAGAAATCTGACTCACTCCCTTTTGGTCTTCTGTGAAGGGTATTGCCAATACTTTTTAGTACCTCACTTATAATCATGAATGGACAAGCTAGGTTCATCAGGCATTTGAGGAAATATCCTAACATAAAATGTAGAAACCAACCAAAACAAAACAAAACAAAAAAACAAAGAAGAGACTCAGAAGAAACAGTGCAAGGAACAGAGAAAAACTAAAAAACTAATTAAATCATCCGTTAAATTATAAATTAAAAACTTTTACAGCAGAAATAGATATTTAATCAAAGGATTAGAAGATTAAATTTTAAAAACTCAAAAGAAGGACAAAGACAAGAGATGGAATGTAGGAGAGCAAGAAGAAAGAAGTCAAACAGATCGTTAGAGGAGACTCAATATCTGAAAGTGAGAAACAGGTACCAGAAGAAAGAAATGTCAGAATAACTTAGCCGTAAAGTATAGATCAGGTAACCAGAGCAAGTTATACTATCCTTTAGTTTTTTAATATCAGATCATCTAGTCATCTGGTTATCCACTCAGGCATACCACTTCATCCCTATTGTATTGAATAGAGGTGTGGTGACTAGAGGTAGGAATTACATCAGAAAATAAAGACGTTCCACTATCAGGAAGCTCCTGTGTTTATTTATATGGTCACCAGCATCGGTGAAAAAAAATCGATGGTGTCAAGGTTGAAGGACAAGATTTCTTCGGCAGAGCCATCGCTTCCCTTGTCTGTTTGCTAGGATTGTTCAAGTCTGTCGCTGCTCACAGGACGCTCCTTATCTCTTTTGGCGTCTGGCAGCTTTTTCAGAGCACTGTGTTCCTTGACTAGGGCTGTTAACAAATCCAAACCACAGTGAGGAGGCCTCCAAAGTCGACGCTCCTTTCCTCCCCCCAAAGATGGCACCAGAACTACGACAAAAGCTTCATTCCGTTATTGGAATACTTGGCTCAACATGGTCCCTGAAGAGCTCCACTTTTTCAATCAATTATTAGGAGATACTAGCTTTGGCTGACTGCTTGCCATGTGCCAGGCACTGTTCTAAGTGCCCGGCAGACAGGAGCTCATTTTATCCTCAAAGCAGCTCTACATGACAGGTATTATTATTATTATTATTATTATTATTATTATTATTATTATTCCATGTTACAGATAAGAACCTCTGTCAGAAACAGAGAGGTTAAGTACAGCTGCAGGATTTTTAACCCAAGCAGTTTAGCTCTGAAGCCCACTGAACTCTCTTGCTTTGAGGATACAAAAGATTCATAGATTATATACTTGTAGCCAAATAGGCTTTTACTGCAGAAATTTATTCAATATTCCAACACAGTATTCCCTCAAAAGTTCCAAAGGAGCCACCATCCGGGGGCCTGTATCATGCAAATAGATTAGTGATTTCAGAGCAACAGACCCAGAATTTAAGTAAATACTGCCCTGCAAAGTCCAGGGAGCTTAGCCCTGGCTTTCCAAGAGGGCATAAATTGTCTAGGACATGATGGGTTCTCTGTCCTCATGAGCACAGAGACTTAAATCTGTATGCCAGACACTATGTTAAGTGCTTTCATGCATCATTTCATATAATCCTCGCAACAATGCTGGGAGATAGCCATTAATTAATTCCACATGTTACAAATGAGGAAACTGAGGCATGGAGAGGCTAAATCATCTACCCAGAATCCCACTGCCAGTAAGTGTCAAGGTTAAGTTCAAACCCAGTTCTTCCCAACACTAAAGCCAACATCGTTCTTCTATACTACGAAAGCTAAATAAACCATGGGGGAGAGCCCTGGTAACTGAAATCACGAGGACTTTGTAGCTCTGTGCTCCGTGTTTTCTGTCCGTAAATAATTTGCTCTAGAAAGATACCTCATGGAGAAGTTTTGAAAAATTCGTTGTTACCCTTACTTGTAGTGATTGTTTGAGCTGATTGATGGGCATCATATCTAAATTGCATGAAGAGAGGGAGGCAGACTCTGGACTAGCCAAATTAACAACTGATTCATTAAATAAATAAGTTCAATCTTGCCAAGATGGGCAAGGCAGGGGGATAAAAGACATAGGAGCCCTTGTGCTTAAGAAATTGTCAATCTAATAGAAAGTTAATGTAAAAACGCTATATGTGTACCACGGAGGTTCAAAGAAGGGCGGTCACACTCATTGGGGGCAGCAGTAGAGGTTTCAAGGAAGAGCTTTCACGTAACATGAGCCTAAGGAAAGTGAGAGGACAAGGTTTCCTAGGTATTCCAGGTGGAGGAAAGACCACCAAAATGGTACCAAGAGAGTTAATCCAGATCCACTCTTCAGATATGTCAAATATGTCTGAAACACGGAAAGCAAATCAAACTTAGGAAAAAAGAGTTTGATGACCCAGCTCAATGTCCAGTAAATAGATGAAACTGTAACATATATGTTTGGGCTAAGAGAGACCTGATTCAAGTCTTCCTCTGCTTCTTGCATGTTTCTGCCATTGTCCAGTTCTCAGAAAATGGCTTAGAAACATCTCTCTGTGCTCAACTTCATCCAACTTGTTTTTATCTCAGATTTGGCCACGGCAAGCTACAATACTATCCAAAGTCAAACGTCAGGTGCCAAATTTCATCCTATGTAGACATCTTTATGTGGGATTACAGCCCTTGAACATAAAGGACCCATACATAAGGGGAAGTCTGACAGATCTTTAATTATCCACCAGGAAATTGCTATACAGCAATGGTCAACCTCCTCAGAGGACACCCATATTTTAGGTTTATAACCTTGACACAAACATTTGATCTTGGATGAATTTTTTAACAACATTTTTTCTGAATCTAAAGTAATAAATGACCATTGTGGAAGATTTGGAGAATACAAAAAAGGATAAAGAAAAATAACAACCACTTATGGACAACCACTAATTAAAAATCTGTTCTTTTATCTATGCGTATGTGTTTCATATGCTTGAGATCATATTATTAGTATCATTTGTAAACTGCTTTAGTCACTTTTATTGCATGAATTCATTCCCATAGTATTCATTCTCCTATTAATAAACATTTAACTTGTTCCATTATTTTTGCAATTATAATTAATTGTCCCGATAAACATCTTTGGGTCCAAATTTGCTCATTGCTGATTATTTTTTTTAGATAGAGTCCTGCAATTGAAATGATTGGTTCTAAATATGTGAATGTTCTTTATCCCCTTGATAAATATTTCCAACTTGTTTTTCCAGAAAGATATTCTCAATTTACACTCAGCTGGATGCTCATGGGACTGTTCCAAAGGCTGACACAGTGCACAGCATATTGAATCCTCACTCATAAATTCAAGACATCTAATAGAGAACCAGGCTGACTCTCACTGGCACAGCGGCACTTCATCTTCCATTCTGTGCATTATTTTTCTTCTTTCTACACCTTTTTCTTGCCAACCATCCAGTTTTCACACCCTACTCTATTTATTTTGTCAAAGGAGAAAGGATCTTATAAAGTCAAACACACTAAAGCATCAGGACCTTTCCCAGAGCTATTGCCATATTTTAAAGATAATGGCCTGGAAAGGCCAGATTTAACCCACAGTAGTGATACACTATTAGTAAAAATGTAGGGCTCAACAGGAAACATATTTTGGACAAAAGATTCAAGATTTCTCAAATCACACCGCATAGGCAGCCCTGAGCTTTTGAGGAAATTGGACCTGTTCTTACTGTGAAGGACAAGCCTCTATTTGAGGCGCTTTCACTTTACAAATGGCCCACGGTCATGTGTTTATCTAGCGACTAATGGCTGTGCTGAAAGTCTTGTCAGAAAGGACTCTCTAGGGCCAGCCTTCAGAGGGATCACACAACCAATGTAAAAACTGAATGGCATATATTTTGACCCGGGATTTGGATCCAGAGCTTTGTGGAAATAAAGCAAAACTCCATGTCTGTCAACTTGGCCCTTTGGGACAGTGTATAAAAATTCCACCTACCTAAGGAAATGTTCATAAAAGAGATTTGGCAGCCTAAACAGTTATCATTCTGCTTATTAATGAATAGTGATACAAGCAATTTAGCTTTAAGAAAGGGAAAAGAAATGTCTCCACAGCAAATAGCTGTTGTAATAGGATAAAGATATCTTCTTCTGAGCTTTGCCTTATAAAGTACCCTCTATAATTTTTCACTTGGTAATTTCTTAGTAGTAGAAATTTCTATTACAGAGAGGATAAAGAAAGTTTGTTTTCAAACTCTTCTTAAAGAATCAAAAGAAAATAAGAAACAAAGTCAGAAAACAATCCATTAGAGCTGAATTCCATTCTTGAGTCGTATATTTGAAAGCTAGTCATTTCTTTAAGAAATAGGAAAACAAAGTCAATTCTTCCATCTTGCTAGGAATCAATGCTCATATTCTGAAAGGAATCACTTCATCAGCCCTTTGCCCCAAACCTGTAGACACCAACATTACCACAGCTACCCACTCCATTCAATGATAGAGCTTCATCTTGACTGTGCATGGCGGTTAGTACAGGCTTGTTATGGAGGATTATGTTGCCGTGTGCTAGGAGATTTTTTGAAAATAAAGAATATGCAATTTTTTCCTCAAGGAAATTTGAGAACTCTTAGAAGATAAGGTAGCATCTCTTGGCTACTAGAAATTACTAAGGACTGACAGCCACGTAGAGTGTTATCCTTTTCTGAGAGTGCCTGCTGCTGGTTTTGTAGGCACTGTCTCCACAGTAGCAGGCACTTAGTTGTTCAATGTTATTTGAAGAGGTTTAAGAGGTGCTACAGCTGTTGCAACTCAGGGTTCTATTTTTAATTGGGATGAACTTAACTGGGGCCTGAATCTCTTCAAGAGAGAGACTCTCAGGAAGCATTTATGGTAAATCTACTGAGAGCAGCAGAATATAAAGATAACTCAATCATCAAATCCTCTGAGAATAAAGCACTTTTCCAGAAAGTCAACCTGAACAGAAGAGTTAAGGAATTTCCAGGCTCTTAAGTGTTCATTGTCTACGAGGTGGACAAAATGCATATTATAACTTACATGTTGCATTATAGAATAAGACACTAAGGTTCAGAGAGGTTAAATGACATGCTCGTGGTCACACTGTTAATAAGCAGTAGTGCTTTGACTAGAATCTACATTTTTTGACTCCATTTGCAGTGATCTTTCTAACATTCACTGCTTTCTGGTGACATACATTTTGAAAGGTTTTATTGTCATTGTTGTTTTTTTTTAATTTTCTTTTCCCTATATCAGATGACAGGGTTAGTTAGCCATCCATATTCTTTTGAAGTTAATGAATGGATCTGGGGTCCTACTGAATAATAACAGGTCAGAATGAAGATTCAGTTGAAGGTCTGGATCACACAAATGCCCTCAAACTAACTAATATAATCAACATAAGAGTAAACTAGACAATATTAACTATATGGTTTGACCTCACCTTTCAAAGTGAGAGAAAAAGGATGATTGTCTCCTGATTATTATCATCCAATAGGGAAGCCATCGTCAGATGACGAACAGGAAGTGACTCTGCCTGTCAAAGAAGGTACAAAACATCCCTTCTAACATCATAGAGAGAGAATGTTGATCCCACAGAGAAACAGACTCATCAAAGAAAAGGCAAATGAGATTCTTTGGGTTAGGAAAGGAAAGGAGCAGTATTACTCAGCCAATTCCACAGACATCAAGAATAAAATTTTCTATAGTTAATAATAAACATCAGAAGCAAGAAATAAAGATTTCACCAGAGACCAGGAGATATAGAATTCATAGTAGAGGATCCAGGCTGTACAAAATTTCCCCTAAATATACTGTCAAATAGTTATCCCATTTCTTTAGCAAGAATATATAAATTTAATGTATAATCTTGACAGTTGGTGCACTTTTGGTAAAGCAGCACCCAGACATTGTTAGATTTAATATTTGTGGTTTCTGTTATTGATAAGTAACCCCCAAAAGTCCAACTTTGTAATTTTTTGGTGTAACAATTTGAATCACAGGCTGGGGTTGAACTCCTAGGCTAGTGGTTGATCCAAAGTTCTGCATCTTAGTAATGCTTAGTTTTTCTTCACATTGTTGCATATGCCAAAATCCTGAGGAGGTAACTAAAACTTTTTCATTTTTAGCACAAAATAACTCCAAAAAGAAAGTGAATAATAGTGAAACGTCAAGACAGTGAAATAGTGTAGGAATGTGGTGTGTGAATTTAACTCTGCCTCATGAACACTCAAAGTCCACTCATCACATTATGCGAGTCAACTCATTTCTTATATAAAAATGGTTGTAAAGGCACAGTAGGGATATGGGCCAAATAGAACCTCCCTTATTTTCAGAGTTAAGATTTTGCTGACCAAAGTGGACAAATCTGAGAAAGCGGAACTTAAATTGTTGTCTCAATGAGACTTATATTCACATGGATTTACTACACGTTATATAAGAACAGATAGGATGGTCTTAGACATGCCACTCTTAGCAGTAGGAGTAGTGCATCCCACACTCAAGAGAAGATTAACAATTTACACTACCCTATAGTAAAAGAGAAACCACAAAAACAGCAAACAGTTATAAACTGTGGACTTGTGGGAAGGAAAGGGGATGAAGATCAGAAGGTTTGTATTATTAACAAATGTCACTGTGGATTACTATGGATTCTTTCTTGCTTACCATCTATCTCTGATTCATACTCTCAGAGTTTCTCAGCTAAGACAGATCTAGCAAAATTGTGAAGGTTTGTATTCAGTGTACTTTCATCCCCCATGTCTGTCCACTTCTTCTTCATTCTAGCATCCTCGCCCCCACCCTTGGCTCCTAGGAAGATTTCCAGCACATTCCCATTGCCCAAATTGGAGATAAGCCACCAGTGCCGTCTTGTTCTTTGCCTTCCTAGAAAGCCCACCTTGATGCAGAATGCTACTGGTTAAACCAGATAATCTGAAAACTAACTTAAAGTAAGGCATTGTAAGAGTCAGATCCAGTTAGAGAAGAAAAGAACAGATTTCCACATAGTAATTTAATATAGGAAACTGATTAAACAAATGTCGGAAGATTTAAAAAAAAAAAAAGACACTAAGGTAACGCAGGCGATAAATAACCAGAGGGCATTACGGCAACCTGGAATCTGGGAGCAGGAGCCCCAGAAGCTGGGACCCACACCTGGTTGCTGCCAGTACCTCTAGGGATGCAGTGCGACTGATTCTGGGAGCGCCAAAAGAAGCTGGAAACTAGTACGTCCTGCCACTCCAGGGTGAAATGTCACTGCTGGGGTGACTGATGGGAACAGCAAGCAGACAGGGAGGAGAAGTCCCTCCTCCCTCTCGCAGCCTTGAAGTCTTCCTCTAGTGCCCCCAAGGAGCCAGATGGCTAAGAAGAATTGTCATTTGCAGAGTCCCAGCCCCAGCATCACAAAGTGGAATATAGAATGACTCTGAAACTGAGAAAATAGTTAATAACCAGCACAGGTGATAAGCCAAGTAATGATTTAATGTTTTTTCCCCTCTTGGTAACATACATTTTAACTGTTTTACCTCAAACAGCAATGAAAACTTGTCAGATTTGGGCCGGGGGAGTATGAACCAGAAGAGATACAAATGTATTTTGAGGGCTGAAGAAACTTCCTAAACCTCAACGATCAAGCGGCTGCATTCTCTGCCTAATCAATTGTTCTCAAGCTTCACTGTCCATTGGAATCAGCTGAGGAGCTTAGAAACTACCAATGCCTATGTCCCACCCCCAGAGATTTGGGCTTCACTGATTTGGAGTGCAACCTAAGCATGGCCAATATTAAAATTTCCTCAGGTGATGATAAGGTATGGCCAAAGTTGAGAACTACAGGGAAAGCGGGTAATACTGAGCACAGCTGCCCAGCACCAGCAATCACTGCGGTGGGAGAGGGGTGGTGGCGGGGTCGGTAGGGAGAGGAAGCCGTCTGCCATGAAGAGTCCCTGACTGTGGCACGGATAGAGCTGACACCCTCCGGAAGGGTGTCTGGACGGTGGATATTTAGGCCATGTTATTCCAGCTCCTTAGTGAATTAGGGGACACAGTCTATGGAAGAAACACACATGAAACAAGAAATGCTTGGAGGTGGGAGATACCAGTAGACACCCAAAAATGTTAGGAGAAAAGCCAAAATTTGAGCGAAGGGAATGGAAAGTAAAATAATACAGCATAAAACTCGGTACCAACACTGACTTGTTTCCACTTTATAGCTCTACAGATGTGACACCATTTAGGCCACAGGAGAGTTTGTTTTTCACAGGTTTGCTATTTATCAACCCCGTTCACCTGTGTGCCTTCTAGAAATGTTACAGCACAGCTGAGAGATAATCCTCTCCACAGAGTAACAGAGAAAACATTTGTTGAATGAATGAATTTACTGAATATCTACTATCTTCTAGGTGTTGAATTAGGCACTAGAAAAAAACAAAGTTGAGTAAGACATGGTTAGTGGTGGTAGAGGCAGAGAAGACCGATGGTGTGTTGAGTAGTGTGAAAGAAATCGAGGTCACAGTACACTGTGGAAACTCCTGCTATGGGACAGGCACTGTTCTAGCCTCTAGGATTAACACACGGGTCCCGCCCTCCAGGAGCTCACAGTCCAAAATGTTGGGTCAGGGGGCCGGCCCTGTGGCTGAGGGGTTAAAATTCCACAGGCTCCACAGCAGCAGCCCAGGGTTCGTGGGTTTGGAACCCGGCACAGACCTACTCCACTCATCAGCCATGCTGTGGCAGCACCCCACATAAAAAATAAAGGAAGATTGGCACAGATGTTAACTCAGGGCTAATCTTCCTCACCAAAAAAAAAAAAATGTTGAGTGACGCCAACACCTAGTGTCAATTGGCACATATGACTAAACATGGTGTCTCATAATCCAACCATCACATAAATTGGCACCCCTGATAGAGGATGTCCCTAGCACCAATGTTCTACTTTTTCCTAGGAGTCTTCACTAGGATTCTGGATGGTTCTAATGTTAACAGAATCTCTTTGCTGTGAGATCTCCATTCTATCCCGTAGTCAGCTCTGAGGACTTCATTGTGTGCCTGGATAAGCTTGTCTAGAGCAATAACTTTCAAACTGTTATTGGCTAAGACCCATATTAGGAAATACCTTTTCATCAGGACTCAGTACGTCTACATTTGTGTGTGTGTGTGTATAAAAAGCTGACACAAGTTTCACGAAACAATACTTATCATCATGACATGAAATGCACTCTGATTTTTTTCCCTTCTATTTGGTTATATTTAAAAACGGTTTTCAGTGTGCTAGTCATGACCCACTATACTGATTTCATGACCCCCTACTGGGTTGCAACCTACAATTTGAAAAACATTGGTATAGTCCCATACTACTCAAAGCATGATCCTTGGACCAGAAGCCTGGGCGTCATCTCAGAGCTTATTAGAAGTGAAGAATCTCTGGCCCTGCTCCAGACCTGCTGAATCAGAGTCTGCCCAGATCATCTGAGGATCTTTTCAAAATAAAGATTCTGATTCACTAGGTCTGGGGTGGGCCTGAGACTCTGCATTTCAAGCTCACAGGTGATGTCGATGCTGCTGGTATTGGGCCACACTTTGGGTAGCAAGGATCTAGGGAGAAGACACAAAGCAGGTGGATAAAATTAAAATCCCTTTGAGAGGTTCTACTCTGTAATTTCCTTGGGGACAGAGATATGTCTGCAGAAATCATCACTGTATCTTGTGTGCCTAGTAGATTGGCTGGCACACAACACTCAGTAGGTGTGGATTTTATCCAGTCAGTGGATGGAGGAATGAATGAATAAGGGAATTCTAGTTTGGCTATAAAATCAATACAATCTCTCAGTATATGCTAACTTGAACTTAGATTCTTTGGAATCACGTCAAATTCAGATTTAGATTTCTCCATGACCGGCATTTGCTTTCACCTTCACCCTGAAGCTAAGCTATGAGCAATAATTGCAAGCAGTTCCCCCTAGCATCCACCAGGCTAAGGCAGAGTGGTACAGGGTATTTAGAATAACAAAAAATCTTGATTTGGATCCTTTTTTCAGACATTTAGTCAATTCCTTGGAGAGTTATTTTAAAACTCAAATTGGTGAGGAAAAAAATGCTTTTAAAAACTCATACTATTGCTGAACCTATTTACTAAAAAACACAAAGGGGCTGGGGCCAAGGATTGTTACCCCACATTTGATGTAATCTTAAAAAGTACAAGTATTGCTGCTGGTGAGGAAGGAGAACCAGCTCAGGAACCTACCCCACCACCTCAACCACTAATGTAAAGCCAGCAATCAAAAATTCTTGATAAATAGGAATGTAATTATCCCCAAATCACACCAGCCTCATATATTGGTGCTTGATTTATAAATCAGAAGACCGTGCAATTTATCACCCAAATAGAGACACCAAGACTGAAAGATGCCCCTCTTAATAAATTGGAACTGCCTGGGCAAACAGATAAATAGTTACTCTAGAAGAAGATGGAGGCAACGTCACATGCCAAAAATCACCTTGTTTATACTCTTGCTATAGCACTAAGCACATTGTATCCTGGTAGTTTGTTTAAATGCCTACCTTCCCAACTAGAATGTCAGCTCCTCAAGAGCAGGAAGGGGGTTTCATGTCTGTGTCTCCAGCTACCAGCCTACAGCCTGACCAGCTCAGGCCCCAGTTCTATAAGGGTATATTGAATTGATTCGATAGTCTGGAAACACACAACCGACCTCAGTAATAGGTTATCTGGGCTGTAGCAGACATAGAAAAACAGAAGACACGGGGACATACTGATTCAAGGGGGCTCAGTTTCTTTTCCTTATAGCTGAGAAGGACATTAAATCTCTGGTTTAGAGAAAAATCGCAGTAAAAGCCAGTGGCTGAAAGAAAGACAATAAAATAGAGGAAAGTAGGCAACTCAAGATCAGTAGAGGATTTGTGGTAGAAATGACAGATGAGAGAAGGCCAAGAAATAGAGTCTAGACGGAGCTGCCAGCAGCCAACCAGAAATGCAGGATAATTAATAAAGTTCATATTTTTAGACATCCAGTTATGTACCCAGGGATTGTTATTATTACTACAACCAATGATCATCGCAGCTAGCAAGGCCAGGCTATCTGTAACTTATCCTACAGCCAAAATATCCTGGAGGAACTCTTGGCTGGCCTCTAGCCAAGCCGTGTCCGTGGAGGGAAGCTTCGCATCTCTGCTATGTCAGAATGGAACTGGCTGTTTGAGGTGAAACAGCACTCAAGCAGAAAACCCTTAAAAAAAAGAAGAGACAGAAATAATTTATAGAGCCAAAGACTCAAGTAGTTGATGTAACCACAGGAATTATTTCACGGATCTAGAAGGACTGAACCACTCCGTCCATCCCTAGTAGACATCAGCAACGGGTTGCTAACTGACTTGGCAGTTTATTCAAGCTCGGTTCTGGGGTCCAGAGACATGCATCACTGAACAAATAGTCCAGTTCTCCCATAAGCAGGTGGTGGCACCAGTTCTCCAACCAAGGAGAGATTGGAGGAAGGATTAATGCTGGGCAAATAGTAGCCCCTACAACACAGCAAATCCCCTTGCCGAATATAGCCCAGTTTGAGCTTTTCATTCTGGATTGAGAGCAAGGCTGGCATGTATGCCATCTTTAATGCCTTCTCAGCTTAGTATTCAGGAGTTTCGAAGAGGATAAAATGGAGTGGAAAGAAACTAAGAACCATCATTCATTAATAATTTACTCATCTTGTATCACTTCATTTAAGATTCAGAGCCACACTAGAAATTAGGACGCATTATCCCCAATTTACACACAGAGAGCCAAGAGACAGAGAAGGTACTTGCTGAAGATTTCACATACTCAAGAAGTTGCTGTACCAGGTGTCTGAACTTGGGTTGTTTTGGCCTCAAAACTCCATTTAAAATTTCCCCAATGGTTACACAGACGGGTGAGGGGGGAAGCCCAACTCACTCCACTCTATCTCGGGAGGATGTGCCCTCAAACCCAGATGGCGAATTCCCTGTGTGAGCTGCAGAAAGACCACGTGATTACTCTGGAAACCTGGAGCTTATTATTTCTGTCTTACTCTTAAACCACACGGTGGCCACAGCAGTTGGAAACAAACGGGAGGTGATCTGGTCCTGGGAAAGTGAGCAACCATGTAATTAGCAAAGTTAATATCATGCAGTTTCCATAAATAACATGCCGTTTACTTTTGTTCTTAAGAGACATTTAATATTAACAAGTGTAGGGGGTGTCTGAGGTAGAAAAAAAGGAGATGGTCGGAGGCACATGTTAAGGGAGAAAGAAGCTATTCTAAAAAATTATATCTTTATTTTTGAATGACCTTTACATCCTTAAAAAAAAAATCTCGTGGTTTCCCTCGGCAGCCCTCTTTGGGGATTTGATTATTTGTTGCATTGGTTATGCAAGCGGTAGAGTAAGACTCCACCTGAAAATTTGCCTGCAGAGAGGGCAGCTTGTTATTATTATCCAAGACAGGGAGTCTCTTCATCAGGATTCCTCCCCATGGGGCCCCAGCTGTGGCAGAGGAGGACTGAAGTGTTAGATCATGCAGACTTCATGGTCCCAGCTGGGGATCTTGGAAATGGCTGCAAACCATCCCTAAGCTAGTATTTAAGTCTTCTTATACTTCCTTCATTCCTAACTGCCTGGGTCAAACTCATTTTCTCCTGACCTACCTTTTCTGGGAATGCATTATTCAATATTTCTGTTTTAGAGGTATTATCTTTCTCCATGTTGTGGCTTTGCTCTCTAATTTCAAGCATAAATCCACTAAGCAGAGTTGACATCTAATTCCAGGGTCTGTCTAGGAGACTATACACACACAATAAATGTCAAATCGTGGTGACAACAACAATAGACTCAAATCGCAATGTGATCACAATGAAACACTTCGTTTTCCCAACTGCATGAGCTCTGCAAAGCTTTGACCCAAAACCAGCTTCATACACACACGCACGTGCAAACACACACACATGTGGTGCTATGGTTTCTGTTACAACAGGAAGGGTTTCCATTCTGCCTCATTGTGTGTTTATACACCACCTCAATGCTGTGATCTCTAGGAACATTGCTTACATTAAAAAAATAGGAAATGTCATGGGAGGAGAAAGGGATTAAAATAAAGGAAGCTGAAAGGAGACAGAATTACAGAGGGTAAGAATGGGAGATGATTTTTAAAAGCAATTATTTTCTAAAATAATTTTATTCTGACATGGTTCTTTTGTCCTTTTTTGCTTGAGGAAGATTAGCCCTGAGCTAACACACATGCCAATCTTCCTCCACTTTATATGTGGGTTACCACCACAACATGGCTGACGAGTGGTGTAGGTCCACACCCAGGACCCGAACTCATGACCCCGGGCCACTGAAGCGGAGCACGCCAAACTCAAACTACGCCATGGGGCTGGCCCCTGATACAGTTCTTTAACAACATATATATTTCACTGAGCATTCTGATTCTCTCCTTACACTTTTGCCCAGTCAGAGGGATGGAAAGGAGCAGTCTTAATGTATTTCTTGGAAGGGTACGGAGCCCAGACCAAATCAGCCCCAACAGCAGTGCACAAGGGATACATGATTGAAAAACAACCTTGCAAGAGAGAAAATTTCATGAAACGCCAAAAAAATAATGGTGCAACCGTAAAGTGAGTATGGCTTGGATGGGGTGAGTATAACTGCTCAGGCTGATGGCATAATTGCTGATTTTGTGCCTCCGATATTTAACACCATAAGCTGGTCATGCTGTCAGGATTGGTCCACAGATCCTATGGAATTCTCCCCCAGCTGGAATTCTCAGATTCTCTCCCTCAATCTCTTTGGCCAGTCCAGATTTAGGCTAGAAGTTTCACTAGTCCTCTAGCTTCACTCACAGAAGGCTCCTTCGGATCACACTTGGAACCAGCCCAGATCTGGTCTTATATTCCTATTCTGCAATCTTCTGATTTATGCCCCTGGGCTGGAGTACCAGTCTGTGCATCTGCTTAATGCCCCAAGCCCTTTATGACTGGGTCCTCACCTGTCTTACCTCTTCTAATTTTCTTCTCTATCTGTGCCACTCCCACTTATGCACCTTCCCCATTTCCTCATGACACACACAAGCACACAGATACATACACACACACACATTAGTGGGCTGCTAGTGGATCCAACTGCCTGCTGTCTGGACACACACCTCCTTCATCATTTAATGTGATCACCAAATGTTCTCAAATAGCACTATCCCCTATTGCCTCATTGTAGGAGATAATGTATTAGCACTATCCCTTATTGCCTGTTATAAGAGATAACATTCTGCCAAACTGAGTTTCCTTCACTCCAGGAGAAGATTGCAGAATCAGATGCTAGCCTTTCCCACTTGGCCCAATCCTGCTGCAGTGAATTAGATATGAGGACTAGATATGAGATCATCTACTTCCTTGTCCAAAAACAACATAGGGCTAATTTGACCATACCCTCCATTCCCACCTCAAGAGCAATTGCTCTAGAAATGGCTCTGCACACCCATAATCTGAATCTATGTAAAAATCATATTTTGTTTTGACATAGAAATATTTTGATATTCCATTGATATCATTAAAGTTTCACCAAATACCAAGATACTTTCCTATGCACAAACAGAATCACAACTTGAAGATTCTGGCGATGGGGATGGAACCTAGGTTAATTCTCCCTAAGGGACTATCTCAGCTGAATCACCACTTTCCACAGAGTAGTCCTGAGACTTACAGATCAGAAAACCAGCTTTTTCAGAATACTCAAAGCTACTTGGGTGATGGACCTGCTTTGAACCAAATTCCCAGGAAACTGGCATCTAAATCAAATTTTAACTTTAATGCATTGAAAAAGTTGTGACTTTACAATAGAGAAACCTGTTAGTATCAGCAAGAATGGGACAAATTAGCATGAGGTGCCTCCTGACATGATGCACTGAGAAGAACGCAACAACACAATCATTCCTGCCCAAAGTGTATTACTTCAATCCAATCATGAGGAAACATCAGACAAACTTAAATTGAAAGACAGTCTACAAAACAGTATACGTTTTTTAAAAATGTCAAAACAAAAAGAGACAAAGACAGAAACTATTCCAGACTAAAAGACACTAAAGAGACATGACAACTGCATGCAACAGGTGATCCTAGACTGGTCCCTGAACACCGCCTCCAAAAATATTTTTATTGGGAAAATTGGTGACATATAAATAAAACCTGTAGATTTGACATTAACATTGAATCAGTGCTAATTTCTTGCAAGTAATAATCGCACTGTTGTTATGTAAAAGAATTTACTTATTCTTTAAAACTGTACACCGAAGTATTTAAGAGTAAAGAGCCGTTGTGTCTGCAACTTATTCCCAAATAGTTTGTAAAGTATAATCACAGAGGGAGAAAATGGTAAAAATGTTAATAATGAGGGAGACCGGGTGAAGGGATAGGAAAGTTCTTTGCACTTTTCTTATAACTTTTTTGAGATTCTAAAATTATTTCGGAATAAAAAATTATAAAAAAAGGTGTAATCCTCTATAGTGGAAGATTGTCCATTTCTAGTTATTCAAAGTGCCTGGATGGCCCACCCACATCACTGCCCATTAACAAGGCACCTGAGAAGCCAATTCAATTCAATTCAACAAGAGCCAATTGTGTGACTACTGTTGGTAAAACTCCATGTCATTCCTCTCTCTACATTTACCTTTCTTTCTTCCCATCCTCCTCCTATCTTCTCTGTTACTCTCGTGCTTTCTAGGGTGTCATGTTCAATGAACTGTAAATTACTGTTGGAGACAGAGCACAATGCAGTGGTTAAGAGCAGGTTGTCAGGATGCAATTCCTGGCTCTTCTGTTTAGTAGCAATGTGACCCAAGGCAACTATTTTTTTCATCTCTAAAATGAAGGTGATAATGGTACTTTCCTCCAAAGGTTGTTATGATGATTCAATAAAATAAAAATGTAAGGTGCCTGCCACATGGTAAGTAGTCAACAAATGTCACCTATTTGTCTTATTAGGTCAAATACATTAAGAAGCTTTAATAAATGAGAAAATTTAACTCTAATAAATGAGCAAGTTGGCACTATCCATAAAGTGTTCACATAATTAGGACGCCAGGGGCTAGAATTCAAATGGACTATAAATTCAAGCAAGTGTAGAGCCATGATTCAATTAAGAACTGTCCCAAATCCAAAATAATAGAGGACATGAGCATAAATAGGCAATTTAATTCCATTTTAGGCCTGTGACAAATCTAAAACAAAGTGGAAATCACAGGCAACAGCTTAAGGAAAAATGAAACCCAGAAAACACTACTTTGCCTCCCAGTGGGAGATTTCTAAAAGATAGGGAAAAATATTTGATTATGAGACAAAAACATGTGTGACTTGCTCATTTCCTGCTCAGGAGATGCTCTGGCTGCCATTATTTAAGCTGTGCTGAGGACATATAATAAGAAACTAAGCAGATAGAAATGTTTAGCAGGACGATTCTTTATGGCTCCTTGGCACCCCGTGCCAAACATTAATAAGGTTTATGAGAAGCCAGTGAGCACTATAAATTGCTCCTTCTAATTTGAATCATGCTGCAGACTTCATTTGTTTTCTGCATGCTGATCTGACCGTGAGAGATAAATCTGATAAAGTTCTCTAACTTGGAAAGAGATTTGTTTTCTGTCCAGGGAACCTATCTCGATGAGGAAAAGGTTATTGGGCCTGGAGCCATGGGCAATAATATGTGTACCTGAACCGCCCCTTTGATATTCTGAGTGTGGTCACACAGGATAATTTGCTTATTCAGCCTTTTTAAATGGTCCTGAAGGAATGTTTTTGTGCAACCCGCTCAGCGGCAAACTTGCCTGCAGTGAAGTGATTTAGGACTGAAATGTCGCTAAGTGAGCCGTATTTTACCAACAAGGGGGGGTGGTGGCCATCACTCTAGATCCTGTCACCCCAAACTCCACTGCTTATTTACATTTTTAATTTTTAGGAGATAAATATTTCCAAGACACATATTCCAGTTCGTTCCTTGTCAGGGTATCCTGCAAGCAGGTCAAAGAAAAGGGAACTGTCTTCACCTTGATTTTTGAGTATTTTGGACCATTTTACCTTCTGACCCTAGTGATAGTCTTCATTATATAGTAGTGTGTCATATTATAATTGCATATTGGCAAAGTCTTAACTGACTACTGTCGGGAAGGAAATTTTCCATCTTATGGAAAAAAAGAGATACCAGACACTTCTTTTACAGCACTATATTCTCATTCTCTCCTGTAAGCCTGGAATCCCAAAAACTGTATTTCAGATTAACCAGAAATCCAGGAGACATTCTCCATCCAAAATGGCGAGGTTCTTTTAATAAGTATCAGTGTTACTCTTTCCTTTTAATGCAAGGATCTTAAAATACACCTTGAAAAGCTAAAGAAATAGTTAAGTTAAAACTACAATCAATTTTACATAGGACAATAGCTACATTGCCACAACAGAATCTGAATTTTAACACAAAAGTAAGAACTAACCAATTACTGATGTATACACCAATTCTACTAAGAATAATTCAGAATAAGCCACAGCTAACATTTATTGAATATTTACTGTATGCCAGCACTGGCCTAAGCACCTGGCATGGATGATCTCTTTGACTCCTCACTTCTACCCTAAGCAATAAGTACAAATACGACCCCACACACACACACATTCTACAGATAAAAAGAGTGGAGCCTGCAGGGAGGCGAGAGGGGAATATTCCACCCAAAGTCACAGTGCTATTAAGACGTAGAGCCCAGGTCTCACTCCAGAGCTCAGTCACAGCCACTTTGCTATACCACCCCTTTCTTCTAACGCTGGCCTATTTCGCCAGCAGGAAAACTCTTTCCAAGACTGTGAGGACTAGCAATGCCATAAAGCTAGCAATTTCTTAGAAGACCCATCTGGAGTTCTAATAAGGAAAAACACTAGGATGTAAAAATAGAGATGTCATCTGGACTGGGAATGGACACAGGGAAATTCCAACATCCCCATGATGGCAAGTAGCCCATTTGCTGGAAAGTCAATGAATATGTATTAAGCACCTACCATGTGTCTGGCATTGTTCTGGGCACTTAAATTTATGAGGGCAACACACCTTTGATTCTCTGTATTCACTCAATTCTTTTATCAGAAACCCAGGTATTGGGTTCTATACTAGGAGTCAAGGTTTCCAAGTTAAATAAGACACAGCCTCTGGTTTCCAAGACCTCACAATCCAGTGCAAACCTGGCAGACAAGAATCAGGGGTGCTTTGTTCTTTACTACTATTGTGCTTTCTCTCCTTTCCCTTAAAAAACCAGAGTTAACCACCCACATCCAAAATAGCACATCAAACCTTTGAGCTATATCCTGTTGGTTTTCCTAATTACCCTTTAAAAGAAGCAACATGCCAAGAACCACCTTCAATCCATAGAATCAGAATGTATGAGAGCTAAAGGAACCTTAAAGATTGCCCAGGTGAAGCCACAGGCGAAGAAATCGAGGCCTGGGTCTCACAGGAAACTACTGGCAGATCCCACGTCATTTGGCTCTAGGGACTCTGTTCTTCCCCAGTGCATAAGCTGAGCTACCTCCTGTGTGATCAACCCATTACCCTTCTGCCTGCCCAAAGAAAATTAAAAGTTTTATTGTTCATAATTTTGGATAAATTGCAATATTGTGGATTCATATAAATTCACTCACAAATTATACTCAATAAACCCCAGTGAGCAATTTAAAGGCACGATACCACCCCCACTCTTGCTAGGAGGGCAGGGTGATGATGGAAGAGGAGGGAGGAGAATGGGGGAAGCTCATAAATTATGAGAAGCAAAGGAGTGATTTCATCAAAGTGCCAAAGCTCAGTCCATGGAATGTTTCAATTGTATAAAATTTATAGTTTTCTGAGGGGGATGATTTACGGGCCCTAATTTTCCACAATAAAAAGCTCAGTGGGGATTCTGTGAATGAAATATCTTTTTAAAAATAAATAAAAAATGTAATTCGAAATGAGGGTCAATGGTGCCATGTCTGGAGAATAACTCCTTCTCGGATCAGTTCCAAAAATGAATCACGGGAGAAAGACACCATAAAATATGTGTTATTTTAAAAGGCAGAGGAAGTTGTATAATAAATAAGCAATATGCAGAAAAATGTATCTGATCCAGTTTGTTCAACTGATAGGATTATATCTTTATCATTAGGTTTCAATGAAAAAAGAATAACTGGATAGAAATCTAAGGATTTTAATGAAAGCTAAGGTGTCTAAAGAATAGAGGAAGAAGAGAAAAGAAGAAAGAAAAAGAGAAATCTTACTAAACATAATTAAGTAAATGTGCCTTAGATTGAGGGAAAAACAAAATGTAAATATGTATTGAAACCCACAAATTTGTTCGATATGGAATCAGAGCCTAGATTTCTTGAGATAATTCTCAGACCTGTTCTTCAGTGAGGCTTTCCACAGGGAGCACATTCGGAGACTTCCCTCTGCCCACAGATGCAGCCAAATGCTAGTCCTGCGAGCGAGAGATGGGCCCAATGATTCACAATCTGACCTAGATCCCACCTGCATGTTGGTCCATTCTTCATAGCTGTGGCTCCACCTTAGCTTCCTGCTATCCGTCGAATCCTCCACCAGGCTATATTCGTGTCCCTCCAGGCTGAGGTCCTGACAAACCACCTGGACCTTTCCAACTTCTCTCCCTGAGAGACTGAATAAACCCCAATCCTAATACACCCAGGTCTTTGCCACTCACTCCTGGAGAGAAGACCTTGCATCTCAGCTCCAGCAAGAGTCAAGTTTGAGTTGATCACACCACTTTGGACAGTGACTATTTATAGCAAGTTATCTCTCTCAACACACACCCCCTGTTGATTCATTCCTGGGCTCCAACACCACCAGATAGAACTTGCTGTGAGATGCCAAAGACATCTCGCTATGGATGGTGATGATTTAGTTGTTAGAACAAGAAGGTCAGAATCAGATTCCAGAGTTCTATTTCAAGGACTGTTATTGGTTTGCTAATTGAATTTGATAAAGTCTTAAATATATGTGCATTTCCTGCTTTTTTCACTTTTGTGGTGGATAGACTCTAAAGTGGTCCCCTCATGATCCCCAACTCTTGTTGTCCAAGCCCTTGTATAATTCTATGCCTTTGAGAGTGCTCAGGATGTGTGACTTGCTTCTAACCAATAGAATATGGCAAAGGTGGTGGGATATCACTGTCGTGATTAGGTCACATTATGTAGGACTCCATCTTACTAACAGACTCTCTCTAGAGACTTTCAGTTGCTGGCTTTGAAGAAAGGATCTGCAATTTTGGAAGAGGGCCTATGGGAGAGAACCATGTAGCATGGAACTGATGGCAGCCTCTAGGAAATGAGAGTGGCCTCCATCTGATAACCAACAAAAAGCTGGAGCCCTCAGTCTTACAACCACAAGGAAATGACTTCTGTCAACAACCTGAGAGAGCTTAGAAGCACATCCAACACCACTCAAGCTTCCAGATGAGAACTGAGCCCCAGATGACACTTCACTTGCAACTTTGCAGAGGACCTAGTTAAGACATTCCCGACTCCTGACCAACAGAAATTGTAAGATAATACATGTGCATTGTTTTAAGCCACAATGTTTGTGGCAATTTATTAAGCAGCAGTAGATAACTGATACAACTTTAACTCAAATGAGTCCAAAAAAAAATTCATCACAGTGTGCATTGCAGTAGAAACTATAGAAGACTTTTTTTTTTTTTTTTTGCTGAGGAAAATTTGCCCTGAGGTAACATCTGTTGCCAATCTTCCCCTTTTTGTTTGAGGAAGATTAGCCCTGCACTAACATCTGTGCTGATCTTCCTCTATTTTGTATGTGGGTCGCTGCCACAGCATGGCTGCTGACGAGCAGTGTAGGTCCACGCCCAGGAACGAGACCCGGGCCACCAAAGTGGAGTGTGCTGAACTTAACAACTAGGCCATGGGGCTGGCCCCTAGAAGACTTATTTTTAATCCCTAAGACAAAGCCACCAACATGAAAGAGTCTACAACCTGGATGGAAAGATTAAACAAAGTTAAACAATATTGTATGATGAGGGAGAGTTAGCATAGGGCAGTTCATGATCAATTGCCAGATAAAGGAGGCATGCATAATTGCTCTAGATGCACTTTGAGAAGAGAGGTCCCTGGGTCTCAGAGTTTACAATGGAAATAGAGCCAGGCCCACAGTTCTCACAGTTGGAATAGGGTTTGCTTTGGCAGAGATGAGGAGTAATACATTTGTGACACAGAGTACACCTCCTTTAGAAAATGGTTAACACGCCCCAATCTCTGTAGAATTAAAATGCAATTTTGTATGGGATCCACAATTTTATGACCCAACAATTATATGACCTTGGCAAGTTATGTTACCTTCTGAACCTCAGTACCCTCCACTGTAATACAGGAATAATAATGGTATCTTTGTCACTAGGTTGTTTTGAAAGTCAAATGAGTTAAAGAATTAAAGTGATTAGAACATGTAAGCACTTGATAAATGCTTGCTGTTATTATTACCAATAGGACTGTTAATATTTGCTAGAAGAGACTGCAGTTCAGTAAGAGAGTCCCCCTTTCCCCAGATCCTTTACCCAGCTCAGAGGCAAGCTGAGTCTCAATCTCTCTCGCGATACCGAATCATTCCAGAGAACTGTTGCCTTCCACTCCTGCTTCCTGCCTTGTGTTCTGTCACTTTGATGACAATGGAGATTCTCTGTACTAAACCATGAGTGACTTGAGAACAAAGGCCTGTCTATTTCATCTTATTAACTCTCACCAGGTCCAAAACAAAGCTTTACATGGAGTAAATGCTCCTGAAGTGATTTTGTTTTGTGCTTTTGATTTTCAATGATGATTAGGCCAGCATCTCAGGAGGTCGCAGGGTGGGGGTGGGGAGGAAGGGGCAGAACATACATTTCTCAAAATTCTAGCCTCTATGCTGTGTCCTTTGAAATGTTTTGTTTAAACTCCAGAATTGAATCCCACCCTGTCCAGCTTCAGGGGAATTTTCCTGGTCCAGTCTGTATAGGTAGTTCAGTCTTTTATTTTTTTAACATATCTGTTGCCTACCACTTACACATTCTTCTCTTCTTTTCTTTCAGGATTCATCTTGAGAAATGTCCCTTGTTTGCAAGTTTCTCCACAATAACCAATTGTTATGAACAGTAATGACAGCAATAATCTGAGGAGGTCCCATTGATTTGTCTTTTTGCAAGCTGCCACTGCCTCCATGGAGATAGCGTGCAACAACTCTATCGTACTAAAAAGTTAAATTTAGAATGCATTACATCTACTGGATATTTATAAATATGAGGCATATGCAACTCTTCTGGTTGGATTCTGATAGAATTTAGTCTTTCTGTTGTTTGGTGTTGACACTGGAACATAAGTCCCCAGGAGTTTACTGGAATATTCACATATGGTCAAATATTACACATACATTTGGCATCTTGGTATATTTGAGAAGCAGAGTGTCTTCAGACAGACAATTAGCATCTGGCTTGAATGTTGAAAAGTACGGAGGGAAACAGAGATGCCAAAAGGAAATCAAAAAAAAAGAGGAGCATGGAAAATAACCTTTCTCCCACCCAAAAGAGAAATGGAAACCCTACAGCTCCATTAGATGATCATCTGTCCAAGTCTGAAAACTCAGTGTGCCTTCAGCGTACTTTTAATTAAAATTAACCCAGAATGTCGTTTCCTTCAAATAAATAAAACTACCTGAACAACAGAGTTGATTTATTTTAAGAATTGAAGCCTCTAGGAGGAGGATGTGGTACAAAAGGCTTGAGTTCCATTTCCATAACTTACCAACTCTGTGTCCTTGGGAAAATTGTGTAACTTCTCTGTACATTGGTTTGCTAACCTATAAAATGGGAAGAGACATACCTGTTGCTTTACTGCATCAAGTAGTTGTGTAAGTGGGGTATATATTGTAATCAATTTCAAAATCACTATTATTAACTGTAGTAAACATTTTTTGTCTGCCAAAGAGCATACCTTCTTCTGCGAGGTGTCACCTCAGCTCCCCTCCTCTGACTTCCCGAGGCCAGACTTCATCGGTAGTGTGGGAGGCACCATGGTAGTATAGCATTAGTCCAACCTGGCTTAGCCACGTTCTTGCCCTCAGATTATGTGAGGTAACCCCACCTCCATATAGCAAATTCCATGGAGGAAACGTTTTTGCTCAAGCTTGTTCAAGTTGGATTTCTGTCATCTGCAACAAGAAGGATTTCTAAAATCATCTGAGAGACAATAATGTGTTAAGGGTACAAAGAAATGGGGAAGAATAACATTATCAAAAAGAAGGAAAAGTACTAAATAGGAAATGAGATTGCCTAAGACACCCAGTTACAGCTGTTGAAATCTCAGTATTGTATTTACTTGTCAATGAGCAAATCACAATCTTAATCCTAATCTATAAAATGGAATTGGTTTGAAATGCTCATAACACGTGGGGTACAAATGTGATCCTATCTCTTATTTCACCAAATATAATTAAAACTATCTCAAGAATCTTATAATAGCTTGGTCCTCCACTTCTTCCCCTGCATCATCTGAGAATCCCAAAAGGCTTAAATGAGCCAAATAGGAGAGTCACCTAACTTTCAACCCAAAGCATGGAAAAAGTGCCATAGGTTGGCATAGCTCCTGGAAAGAGGGAAAAACTGCTAGCAGCACTGTTCCCTTAGCACCACCCTCCACCCAGGCTGCACAGACCTGCCAGGCACATGCTCAGCCAGTCCCTTCCAAAGTCCCTCCTGTCCCACAGCACAGGCTCCACGCCCAGACTGGTGCAGATGCCCATCTCTTCCAGACCCACAACCACATCTTTTGTTCCAATCCCGAAGATCACCTCAGAAGTCTGATTGCTTTCCTTTTCAACCTCTGGGATTTAAAAGGCTTATTCCCCTCTTTCCTTGATGCTGGAACTACCCATGTACCATCCTCCCTCATCCCATCTCTTTCCCAGAGTAGCTACCCGGTCTGTCTTCGTTGAAGTGCCTTCAATTTAAGCCTTAAGCCTAATTATCCTCCCCATCCCCTTCCTGGAGAGCAGGAATTGGAAACTATTCTCATAGCTCAGATCTTGAGGCTTCTTCCTCTTCCAAGACCATGAGCTCCTTGAAAACTAGGAGAGCATTTTTATTTTTCTTTGCATCAAACCATAGCACCACCACCACCATCCAACACCTAGCAAAGTGCCAGGCACATCTTCAGCTTTTAAAGGTGTTTGTTAACTATGAAACTGCAAGATCTTTACCAAAGAAGAGAGTTGGTTTGGCTCTGACATTTGGCTCTGACATTCCTCCAGCTTTTCACTCACATGAAAAGCACTGTTTATTCTCATCATGATTTTCAAGTAGAATCAGAAAGGACAACTTCTGTGCCTCCTTTTTGATAATAATATATTCAGGTTTGACTCTCATGTACTTATTTCACTCATTAATCTTACCCAAGAAACTTTGTTAACATCTTATCTTTGGCCTTGGTGTCTTCACTGTAAGCAAAGAGCTTAAAATAAAAGGTTGGGTCATATAGACATTACAGGATCACTTTGGACCCGATATAAAATTTCCATATCATTTTATGTCCATAAGTCACTATGGTTATGCTTCAGAAGTGAAAATTCTGGAACTATCATATATACATGAATATAGATCTAGCTTTTGTTTTCCCTCTAAAATCATTCTTCAGAAATGAGAGAATCATCATATATTGAAGTCCTTACAAAATCACTCATATTACAGGGCACTTGTTCAATTGTTTTAGTTTGAACAATGCAGTAATGTTGACTGAGGTTTGATCGGAAGATGTTTATAGAGGCCACCTAAAAGAATTGATTTTTAAAAATGAGATAGGAGGTAAAGAAACAACACAGATTTGGCATTGTAAGTGGGCTTTTTGAAAATAACTTTATAATAAGTGATATAATACAGAAGTTACAAATAGAATAAAATTTCCAGTATCAGCATCATACACAAAATCAAACAATCTTATAACTCAAACAGGTGAAAGTAAAGATGACATTGTTTGGAAAACTTTGATAGGTGATTCAAAAAGTTCTTCCAGTGATAAAAAAGACACTAATGTTGAAGAAGTATGTGAGACATTGAAGTGAAATTGTTTCATGAAATGTAAGGGTGGAAAAAAGAAGTGTTTCTAATTCAATATAGAAGTAATTCTAAATCAATACACATTATTTTATATCAATATATTGATGCTAAAATCAATATATTATTTTATTTAAAATATATATAGACAACTAATTAATCAATCAGGTATTATAGGTACAAATTACCTATTTTATCTATCCCTGAAAGAGTTTATGTATTCAAATTGGCCACAAAACTGTTTTTATTATCTTTTCATTGGAAAAATGGAAAATGGCCTAATATTTGGGGTTGCTTCATATTCACACATATGTGATATATCAAAATGAAGAGAGATTTAATAATATCTAGAATTTTTTACCGAGGGCTAATTCCTGCCCCTCTACACTCAGCGTTACAAAGATATGGGGAGGATTTCACAGTCCTTAAAGTGTTTTATTTTCTTTCTCCTTCTCAAAATATATTCAGAAAAACATTCTTTTATTGTATCCTTATTATGTCTCAGATGTCAAAGAGGAATCTGATTTTTTAACACTCCCAAATATATCTGCTAAATTTGACTTGTTATCATTATTACTTAACCTAGTTTCTGTTTCCTCAAATGCAAAATCGAGAAAAGAAAGGGAACCATCCTCGTAGGATTGGCATCAGTTAAATGAGATACTGCACATAAGCCCTGTTGACTTCCATAAATTCTAACTTTCATCACTATCAGGAAAGTACAGGGATCCAATTTGCCATCCATGAAGCTGATCAGAATTATTTGGGATATCTCAGCATTAAGTCTCAATTAGCAATACACAGAAAGCCCATATCTGTAGTCAATTAATTCTCATATCAATTCACAAGCATGTAGACAAATTTTGAGCAAAGAATCAAATTTATTTTCATTTTAACAGAGGATATGTAGAATAAGACTTCTAGAGGGGGAATTTTGCTGAACAGGTGGTATGCTTGGATAGAGAGAACGTGCAAGTGAAAACTAAGAGATAGAGTATTAACGGTACACCAGAGTATGGCTTTACTGAAATCTAGGGAAATTTTCCCTCCTGAATTCAAAATACAACACATTTGAAGCCGTATATACAAATGCAATATATTCCTGAATTGCAACCAAATGACAGGCGCTCACTATGAATAATATAAGGATGCCACCAAGTTATTAACAATGAGAAGTGGCTCCCAAAGGAGAGAGGCTGATGAGCAACTCCTTGGTAGATTTAATCCTACGTGAGCAGCTGCCTAATTTATTTATCTACCAACTGTGTCTGGCACACAGCTGGTACTCAATACATATTTGTGGAGTTAATGAACGTCGTATGCCTACGTTTTCTAAATTAACTAGTAGTTTAAACCCATAATTTCTTACCCATTCCTTTTTTTAAAAATCCCTTTTTTGGAAATTTCTTAGACTACTGAAACATGAAAGAGCAAAGTGGTGGAGGCATCCATAAACATAACATAACATAGGCCCATGTGACAAATAGGGAAACTGATCCTTAAGTGATCACTAAAGAGAGGGACTGGCACATAGATATTCATATTCCTCATAGACTTCTATTACCTATACTGCTCTCCAACTTGTCATGGCCCCCACCCCTCCCTCAGCCTTGTTTCTCAGATCTCTAACAAGAAGGATAAAGAACGGCGGTGATTGCAACTATGTCAGGCGAAAGATAGAGAATTACCGCTGAGGAGAGAAGTAGGTTGGGACAGGTTGTACAGTACCTGTGGCCTATATGGAGGGATACAGATACACTTTTAAAGAGCTCAGGGGCTGGCCCAGTGGCGGAGTGGTTAAGTTCATGTGCTCCACTTCAGCGGCCCGGGGTTCGTGGATTCAGATCTCAGGTGTGGACCTGCACACTGCTCATCAAGCCATGTTGTGGCAGAGTCCCACGTACAAAATAAAGGAAGATTGGCACACATGTTAGCTCAGGGACAATCTTCCTCACCAAAAAAAAAAAAAATGCTCGGACCTTTATGGAACCCAAAGTAACCACAATTTATTTCTTTGCATCACAATAATGCATCTGAAACATACCTGTAATTAAAAGGCAAATATGTCTAAGAGGAACATATGTGAGTCACCATGAATAAGTCTTCAAAATTTAATAGCACCTGAGACAAAGAGAAGATAAATTGTAATGCGGGTGGGGAAGTTTGGGGTGGGCGAGATTGAAGGAGGTGTTACTGAGAAAGCTCGACACTGTGCTGTAGGACACCCCGGGGTAGGGCTGTGCTGCACCTGACTGAGGGGATGAGGGCAGCAGCAAAGAAGACTGGAGGGAGCAGAGACGGGAAGGGAGTGGATACCAAATACAATAAGTAATTCCCACAGATTACAGCCTCAAGGGCAGGGGAGGGCACTCCTCTCCGGTGGCCTGCTGAGTCTAGAGGTGTGACCCATCCAGAAAAACAGTGGGGAAACTCCAGACTAGACCACACGCTCTTCCATTTAGTGTTCTGGAAGAAATTTTGAATAATCCTTCAGGTCATTAAAATCCAGGGAAAATTTCAGGGAAATTATCCTACCCAGCACTTTGTAAAACCACTTACCATAAGAATAAACAAAAAGAGTTTGGAGATGGTTCTTTAAAACAGTAAGAGGGCTTTTTAAGTGCCTTTCTCCACTTCCTTTCCTCACTGCCCACACCTCCCAGCCCTTGCCCCAAGAACACACACATGTTGAAACGAAAAGGAAAGAAAGAGTTCAGAAATAAAGAGCTTAAACGAATTTTAGTCTTCATAAGTCAACTAAATCTCTAGAGGCAAAAGAAATAAAGATGAGATGAAGAAATCTTCGTTCAAGTTCAGATATTTTTTATTTCAATTGACTAAAAAGTTTGAGAACATCCAGGATATATATATTTTTTTAAAAAAAGATTCCTGAATCATCATTCAGAAGCCATTAAAGATGAAGGAAAGTTTCACACTCAATATGCATGCAATAGAATAAAAATTATGTCATATTTCGCAGACAAGTAACATAATATACTATTGCCCTAATGTAAGGAAAGCCAAAATGATGTAAAATGCTTCTTTTATTCATCAGCTTGACACACTGAAAATGTATTCTCTGGAAGTTTGGTTTCTCTTGAGTATTATTTAAAATAATTAGCATTTATTACTATACAGTCTTCTTGATATACAATGTAGGTCCTGTTACATAAGCATTATTTATTGCTGCTTTTTAGCAGCTAGTGGGACACCATCAGTGCTAACAGAGAGGTTGAGGCAGGGAGATTACCTCCCCAAGAAGGCAAGTCCTTTTCCAATCAGGTATTCTGTTAGAAGCCTGAAGTTGATAACTTTTCGCTAACAATACTATCAGAACATTCCTCCATTTCATAGCCATCACCTTCAAATCACACCTTTTGGGAAAAATATAAACCCACGCATTTCTGTATCTAGGCATCTTTAGTTTGGGTACATTAACATCAAATAAAAGTTATTCTGTTTGAGAGGAAGAAATGCCTGTAAGTTGGAATGGTTTGATGAAACAAATAATATCCCTGTAATTACAAAAGATTCCAGCCATTGACTGTGGTTACAAACCCCAAGCTTATATGTGTAGCAGTGATTCACTGCCTTGAATTCTGTTCTTCAAATTTTAGCCTTGCATAGCTCTGATATAACGAGCCTCTTCTTAAGGAAATTCTCAGAGAAAGTTGGATCAACTTAAATCAATTTCAGGTTAATAGAGAATGCAAAAGAGCAAGAGGCATATTCCAGATGCAACCTAAAAATTATTTATAGGAGAAATATGATTGTGAAGTCATCATTCATTGAACAGTTACTGATCTCCTAGTGCAGGCACAAGACCATTCTTGGCATGACGGGGAATACAAAGATTAATAAAACCCATTCCGATTCACAGAGGTTTAAAGACAAGGCCACAAACGGCAACAATGCCTTAATGCTCATGATCGTCAAGCTATCTAAAGTATTTGATTCTCATGAGAAAGAGACTGAAATCTAATTTATCCAGGCTTTTGAAATGAGACATGGCATGACCCAACGATGTAAACAATTGGCTAGGACTGAGAGGATCTGGAGTCTGACCTCCATCTGCTGCCAACTCAGAGTTGGAGATCAGCTGATTTAGGATGTAGGAAACATCACAAAGGGAGCCAGAGAGTGGTATTCCATTGTGCAAATCCAGAAACTATCTTCTGGAATTACCCAGAACCAATCAGGCCCAAGAGGAGACTGAAACTAACAAGACTTAAAATAGACTGAACGGTAACCACTTTTTGCCAATTTGCACTGATAAATTAGGTATGTTGCCAATGAGCCTGGAATTCTATGGGTCTGCTGGCCCAAAAGATAGACTACACCAAAATCCAAAATAATCTGCAGTCAAGAGTTAACTTCTAAGAGAACCAGAATTCTGCTATGGTTAGACATAACAAATTCTTCTTCCTCTGCTGGCTCATCATTTTGGGCAGAAAAACTTTGGCCTGGCAGTCAAAGTCACTCAGTGTCTGATGTCAGCTTGACTCCAGTTTTATCTCTTCTTTCTCCCATGCCTGCCCATAACTCCCCAAAACGAAGCTCCAATCACACAAAATCTGCCATTCTTTCCTCAATAAGGCATGTTTTCTCATGCCTCCATGCCTTAATGAATGGCTGTTCCCACTTAGAAAGCTCTTCTTCCCTTCTCTCCTCATACTGCAAGACAGATGCAGTGTTACTTTCCATGTGAAAAATTTTCTGATTGCTTCCTCTCCCCCACTTAAACCTGGGCCAGGAAGAGTTCATTGCTCCCATTACAATCTGTTCATATCTCTGTTATAGCAGGTATCCAACTCTAAGATAATTATTTTTTACATGTTTGGTTTCTCTGCCCCTTCCCCACCTCAAGTAGACAATGAACCCAACAGGAACAAGGACAGAGATCACGTTTCTCAACTCTGAATTTATAGACCTAGCACTAGGCAGACTCAAAAAATATTTGCTGACTGAATAAAGTGAGTCTACATTGACTTGACATTGGTATCAGAAGGTTATATGGCAAACAAAGAAAAAAGCAAAGGAATTAAATATTCCTAGGGAACAGGGTCATCCAGCAACTATGCAGTCAACTTCATTCTAGGACATTATCTCCTACGAGGACTAGGGTGAGGCACAGGTTCCTCTCCCTTAGGCTATGTTTAAAACCTAGACAGGTTCCTACAAATAATTCAACTCTTCATCAGTCTTCAGTAGGCCATATAAGTGAAGAGATGACTTTCCAGGTCTGTACTCTTCAGGGAAGACTTGATGCTTACATGATCAAATAGGAGCGCCAGTCTCATCCATCACATGTTGATTATTTTTTTTTTTTTTTTTTTAAAGATTTTATTTATTCAGTTTTTTCCCCCCAAAGCCCCAGTAGATAGTTGTATGTCATAGGTTCACATACTTCTAGTTGCTGTACGTGGGACTCGGCCTCGCATTGGACGGAGAAGTGGTGCCTCGGGGTGCTCCCGGGATCCGAACCCGGGTCGCCAGCATCAGAGCGCACGCACTTAACCGCTAAGCCACGGAGCCGGCCCACATGTTGATTATTACCAGTATCCATTTCTAAACATTACCAGTATTTGACATTCCAAGCGTGTTGTCCCTAAATTCTAGAGGTGAACGCTTTAAGCTTAGAGTCTACCCTAAGTACATGGAAAAGTGTGATCTTGAAGAAATAACTTAACATTTCTGTGTTGTATGAGTTTATCTTTATGTAGAGTAGAAATAATGAGAGTTTTAGAAGCATCTTATTTTAAACATGAGGAAATTGAGGGCACAAAATCTAGTAGTTACTAGAATCTAGATCTGATTCTCAATCCAAGCTTCTTTCACTATTTCAAAAAGCAGACCTTCACCTGCCTTACAAAATCATCGTAAGGGTGAAATAAGGCAGAATGTGTTGGTGGAGTAAACACATGTGCGAGTTCTTTGAAAAGCCTCTTGTTATTAATTAAATAGAAAATAGACCACAGTTAATGTGACCTGCAGTTCTCGAACATTCACCTCACACATAGTAGTTAAAAGCTACAAAAAAGAACCATTGTGTCGTTTCTTTCCACATTCAAATCCAGGCCAGGCCTAGATGAGATCCCTGGTATTCTCCATGCCTACCAGCCAGGGAATAACCTTTCCTCTGACATGCCTATTGTATCCCAAGGTTTGGGCAGAAAGCCTTTGGAAGACACAACAGATCAGAGGTTTTCTATGGCAAAATCCTGAGTATCGAATCCAGGTGACCATGACAGTAATTTTAAAGCTCCTTGAGACTATGTCGACATCGACACATAAATTTGCCGGTAGATAGATAGATAGATGATAGATAGATAGATAGATAGATAGATAGATAGATAGATAGATAGATAGATAGATTCCCATATAGCATTGCAACAATTTTAAATGATAAAATTTCTCATCTAAAGGAAAATCTGTCTCCATCCCCCTGGATGTATGCTCTTCTTTGACACAGTTTCTACTTCCACACAGGACTTAAGGACAGATTACCATGCTCAAAATGACACATGAGATTTTATTACTTTGAAAAGCACAAACAAAATTAAATGACCATGAATATGAGCATACAAAGCCCCCCACCCCCAGCACATTTCACCAAAAAAAAAGTGGTCAGAGCCAAGCTCAATAAGACGGCTCTGTTAGTTTGGTTAGTGATGTCCCATGTACACAATCACTGTTTCCATCCCACTGTTTGGCTTGATAACCGTGAATCAAGGGCCAACAGCTCAAGAACACAGACCCTGACAGTCAGCTCAAGAACATAGTTCCAGAAAGCATTCAGTCCTCCTGCCACTCACATCACACTTTGGAAAAACTCTAGAGCTGATCGAAGGATTCTGGATAAGTCTCCTAACTTAGAAAATTTGTAATTATTCATTGCTAGTATTTAGAAATATAATTTATTTTTATATATTGACTTTATGTCCTACAAACTTGTGAACATAGGAGATATATGCCTTACAGGCCTCAAGCTAGTGAAGTGCCTCATTAAATGTACTCGACCACTAATATGTGTTAATTCTATAATTTACCTCTCAAAGAGAGTTAATCTTATTTTCTGTTTCTAAATTCTTGAGTGAGTTCCAGCACCCAACTGATCCAATATTAGAAAAAAATACATCCTATTATCTGCACTAGGGTACCAAATGAAACAGTCTTGGCCAGCGTACTGAGAACTGAAGCACCCACCTCCCCAGGTTTGTCTGGAATCCTATTACACCCATAAGAAGAAAACAGTTACAAGTCCCTTCTACTGGTCTCCAAATTTCTCATCCTACATACTTATATTGGAATTATCTTTATAGTCAAGTTATCTTAACATTCCAAATACATAGCATACAGAGAGTGTGCAATGAGGATGGATATCTTGTAGTATAGAAATCAAAAGGAGCCAACAGTGTTTATTTCTGCCTCTCAGGTGTCTGCAGTTCAAACTAAGCAATGTGATGGGGTTAACATGTTAGGAGAAATTCCTAATTCGCTATGTGTTTTTATCTTACCCACATAACTCAGATTTATAACCAACCAAATGTGAAGATAACTTATAAAACTCTTAAAATTGTACTTGAACTTGTAAGGAAATAATTTAATACCTTCCTAATAAAATATCTCCCTCTTTCCACCTGCATTAAATAAGCAATGTGGAAAATATTTCATAAGTAAGAAACAGTTCATGGGGCAGATTAAAATATCAGATTTTTTTTCATACAAACTCCAGCACATAAGAGATTTGAGTGAGGGATCCAAAGTACATTGAGATAAAATTAGAAGTCTTTCTCAGTTTCTAGAACTGTGTCATTTGGCTCCACCAAGACTGGCAAAGCTCACATACTCTCTGAGTCACAAATTAACAGTGTGTCATTTTTAGTTATTTGTGAGAATTCCGGTATCCAATTGATCAGCTGGCAAATAAATCTTTGGGAGCAAAACCACTGGATTGGTCAAAGTTCCTGAAATTTCTAGAAATCGCCAAGACAAACGCAGGAGTTCACAGTTGCTATGGACTCCAAATACCATAACAAAAATAAAGAAATAAACAAATATAAGGACCAACCACTAAGAAGAGGAAAAGACCTCAGACTGTATTCACTGTGTTCTCCAGTTCCTCCTTCTAACAAAGTTAGAAAACCAGGTGTGGTACTTAAATTAAAATTAAAACTAAATCTACACAGAGAATTCAACCACTATGAGCCAGTAATTATGATTAATCATACCAAATAAAGTTTTTATAAGACTAAACCTGAATCATCTGAATAACTACCCTAACCAGCCATTTCATATTTCTTGCACAGCTTCTTAAATTTTGAAATCATATGACCATTTATAACTTAGGACTCATAAATGTAGGTGATGAGTTATTTTTAACTCCTCTCTTCTGGGTAATTTAAACACATGGGATATGTATTAACAAGTTAAGAAGCCAGAATTTGAGCAAACTGAAAAGACCTCAAGAAATTGAATGAATTTCCATATGGTCACTTTAAGACCAGAAAATACTGAAGGAAAGCAATCAGTGTGTCATCAAGATGCACAACATTCTTTAGACTGAGAGATAACTATTTGACTTTTACTGTTTCAACGCAAAAGAGGGTAGTCTTCTACGTAAACAATCAAGATGCCACCCTGGATCACCATGCCCTTCAGGGTCGAGGATCCACACAGTTCCAGGCAGATGGGACCTGACCCAGTGCACCCAAGAGACGTTGCCCTGAATATCTCTCCTCAGTATGAGAAAGCACATCTGTTTCAAAAAAAAAGCTTTGAAGAAAAGCTGGATTCAGATGTTGTTTCACATATTAACAAACTAACACCCACACCCCGCATGTATGGAATAATTCTCCCCCAAAGTGGCTATTTTAGTAACGGAAATTCCGTAGATGAGTGTTAGGATGAACCAGTCTTGTGTACTAGAGCAAACAGTGAAATAAGGATGTCTTAGTGTGTTAAATTTTAATATTACATAGAATATCAAAATTTCAAGCGAGAAACTGACTACACAAGACCAAGATGTCCATTCATACACACCCACATACATACGCATTGCTGCCAATGGCGCTGCAGATCAACTAATTGCTTTCAGAGAAGGCTTTATCTTTGTTCAACAGTAAACGTGTTTATTTGTATATGTGTACCTACACTTCCCTTAAACTTTTTGGGAGGTGGGGAGTGACAGGTTTCCAAAGGGAATAGAAATCTAATCAGATCAGGGTGAAAGCTTCGCTCGATTTTCACAGCGTAGCCTCTTAGGTTAATTCTAGTTTGTCCAAATCATAATTGATTCAAAAATTTAACCCTCTGTCTACTGAGCACATACCATGTGCTAGGTACTGGGGATACAGGATCAGAGACAGTTCTGCCCCAAAGAATCTTTCCACCTCCTAGAAGAGACAAATGAGAAAAGAACCTCATGAGCACTGTAGAAACGGTAACAGAGAAAGTCATAGGTTTGGCCTGAAGTAGAGAGACAAGGGAAAATGGTGATTTAGGCCCACCCTCCACCCCCAGGAAGGGCGGGGGTTAGTGAAAAGAGTTCAACAAGGGGAAAGACGCTTGAGCATCTTGGAGGACTGGCTGGAATTTGACAAGTAGACATGACCAAGGGGAGGGAGGGCACGTGGCCAGGGAGAGCAGACAGCATTGCACATCCACAGAGACGTGGAACAGCACAGCATGTTCAAGAACCAGTTGAACTGTCATCGGATTTAAACATAGAACATTTGTGTTAATATATTCTATAATTTCCTTATAAATACACCATGCATTAAAACCACATTGCTGCTCTACCCCATCTCTTAATACTGGGAAAAAATCCCATGAATTTTCTTTGGAAATTTTACAAGATCATCCAAAACACATTCTAGTGGAAAGTTACAAACCCAATTACAGTAGACATAAATTCCTAACTGACTTACAGTTGAACTTACTTGAAGAGGAAACCCCCTACAATTTATGTCTTTTCCATCACCCTTGGATTTCAGGTTAAGCATTTCATTCAGCACTTCACTCAGCAGCACCAGGGGGTAGAAGGTGTTCCTGGAGCACACGCAGAGGTTAAGAGCTTTGGACACGCTCAGACCTGGGTTTGAATCTTGCCTTTCTTTCTCAGTAACTATGTGACCCTGGGTAAGTTTCTTATCTTCTCGAGCCTGTTTTCTTGTGTATAAAACAGGTGTTACACCAGCTCATGCCTCAAATGGATAGTCTGATAATTAAATGAAATTATGTGTAAAGAGCTTTGCAGAGAGACTGGCACATAGTAAGAGCTTAACAAATAATTTTAAAATAAGAACAAAACACAACAATACAATATTGGTCTGTAAATGCAAGCAATATTTGGAGTTTATGCAATTATCCAAAAAGTTGAGAACTAATTCTCATTCTTGAAAAATAACTAGCTATTTTAGATATAAAAAGTGATGTAGGTTTCAGATGAAAATAGTTTGGAGTTTGATTTTTCCAGCAAAGTAAGTCAATTCTCTTTTTTCCTGTAAGTGTATAGAACCAAGCTAAACTTCTGTTCTCAGTAAACTCCCTAAACTTTGACTGTCCCAATTTACTCTCTAGTTAAAAGTTGCTTAGGGGCCAGCCCCATGGCCTAGTGGTTAAGTTTGGTGCGCTCCGCTTTGGTGGCCCAGGTCCAGTTCCCAGGTGCAGACCTACACCACTCACAGACAGCCACGCTGCAGCAGTGACCCACATACGAAATAGAGGAACACTGGCACAGATGTTAGCTCAGGGCAAATCTTCCTCAGCAAAAAAAAAAAAAAGTTGCTTATATTGTTTATTATCAATAGATGAGTGCAAGAAAAGTACCTACACACCAAGGAAGAGGATATTGGGATATCTGAGAAGCCTAAACCTCAGGAACAGCATGACATACTTAAAATAGGCAACTAGTAGGAGCCCACAGGAGCAGTTTCCATGGACAACCTGATAGATTGGCACTATCAATTGACTGACTCAATAGTTGATGGACTAGCAGTGCTTTTCTCCCTGGCTGCGTATTATAATCACCTGGGGATCCTTTGACACTGCCTGGTGTCTTCCAGTTGAATTCGTCTAGGTAGTGGCCTTGACATCTGTATTTTTAAAATTCTCCACCTGCTTCAAATGTACATCCCGGATTGAAAACCACTGGTGTGGCATTATGCCCACTTATAATTTGGGAAACAAGAGAGGGAGAAAAGAAAATACTTGGTAGATACAGGGATGCTTAATTCTGATTTTTTTTTCCATAAATAATTTTGCAAGGGGAAAATAATCTCTGTCATAAAATGTCTTTTGTTTAATTTAATTCAATTTAACTGTAATGTTTACTGAGTGCTTGCTACATACACTGTACATTGTGCTAATAACTGTCAGGAAAATTCTTTTGGAAGTCAATGACACAGTTCTTGGCAGAGGGAATAATCTGATTAGGGAGACAATATTTACACACAAAAACATAATTAGCAATAACTATAATACGAACAATTGAATAGTCTGGTTCTAAAGCTCTCCGGGGGGTCAGGAGAAATAGCCAAAGCAGCCAAATCTCTGAGGTTGCTTCCAAGAAGCTGAGGGGAAACTGAGACAGGTCTTAAAGTGGTAGTATTTGTAAAAGCAGAGAGGACAGGGGAAGGAATTTCAGCATTTCTTTTTGGGGATGTATGTTGGGAAGAATCCAGTTTTTGAGTCATCGTTCTAGCTGGGCCTATTTTTCATTACCTAGTTTAAAAGTGCTTCCAGGGGCCAGCTCGGTGGCATAGTGGTTAAGTTTGTGCACTCTGCTTTGGCAGCCCAGGGTTCACAGGTTCAGATCCCGCTTGCGGACTTATGCACCGCTTATCAAGCCATGCTGTGGTGGCATCCCACATAGAAGTAGAGGAAGATGGGCACAGATGTTAGCCCAGGGCTAATCTTCCTCACCAAAAAAAAAAAAAAAAAAGTGCTTCCAGCCTACCCCTGGCCTCCCACAAGTCTCTCCTTTCTTCATAATTCAGTGCCTGTGTGAGATGTGAACAAACACACACCACGATAAAATGATAGCCATAATAGCTCTTTCTGCAAAGCAAAAGTCTCTGAGATCAGTTTACAGGGAAAAACAAAACCAAAAACAACGGAACAACCCTGTAGAAATCAAACATTTTTAAAACTCTTGAATTTATTTCATTTTCACTCATCGGCCGAGTGGGCTTCCTGGCATTTCATTTTCTTGGCTAATGTTCTTTAGTTTACCATTTGTTTTCATTGTACAGTCTTGTCCCTGGATTCGGTTGTGTCCTCCCTTTAAAATGTTGGCAGTATTTACTTTAAAGTAGGTTTTAATATTAGTTGAAGATTTTTCTTCTTTAATTTGCAATTTGTGGTTGGGAAATGATCTGCTTTTTATTTCAGGTTGTTTCATGTTTTCCAACATAATATCCCTTCTTACACTCCAGTGGGTTCATTTACAAAACATTTAACGTCATTTGTGTCTTTGAAGATCAGTGTATTCAGTTAGAACAAAAGTGAGTTCCTGCATAGAGCTTGTGATGGTTTATAATTGGTAAACTGCTAACTTGACTAGGTTTGTGAACTAATAAAGAGTAGGGAGCTTTTGGATGTTTACTCTTTTCCTTTTATTCATTAATTTTTTCATTCAACAAACGTTATTGAAACACCCTCTCTGTGTCAGGCACCATGCTAGGCACAGTAAGGCTAAGCTCCTTCCTCTAAATAATTTATACTTCTTTGGGAGTGGGGAGGAGACAGGAAAACAAAGAGAGAGCTAAAACACTATGTGAATAATGTTATGACAAAGGTAAGCACAGGGAGCTATGGGGAGTCCTGAGGGAGGGTAAGCCCATTCATAAGTGGCGCCTCAACTATAGTAAAAGCAAAGGGTTTTAGCTGCACAAATAAGAGAGAAAAGTTGACCTGTGGCAGAGGAAGCACTTTGTACAAAGGCCTAAACTCACAAGATATCATGGAGCTTAGAGTATGGAAGAAGCGACCCAAGATAAGACTGAAGAACTAAATCAGAACCAAGGATGGAAGACCTAGGATGTGGTGCCAAAAAGCATGAACTTAACTCCATAGACAATGTGGAATCACTGAAGTACCGTAAGTAAGAAAATGCATGATCTGGCTTAACTTGGTTGTGATTTGGAAAACAGACTGAGGACGGGGGGAACAGATGAAGTAGATGCAGCAATCTGAGTGAAAAATAACGAGACTATGAACCACAGTAGTAGAAATTCATATGCAGAAAAAGGGATGAATCTGAGAGGCAGTAGGAGGTAGAATTGACAGAATACACAGAATGTTCTGATGAGGCTAGACATGGGAATGGAGAAAAGTCAAGAGTGATGTCTAGGTTTCTAGCTTGAGCAACTGTATGGACGTGATGCCACTAACTAAATATTCCTCTCTTACACACATCGTGGCTTAAGTAAATTTTGCCCAGAACCAAGCTAAACAAATGTGTTAAGAGTAAATGTGTAAAGAATAGAAGAGGCAAAATTTCATTTGTGGTTACATTTGGACGATATCTGAATTGAATACTTCTTAATTTGAATCTATGACTTTTAAATAACTCAGCACAGGAATTAGAGACTAGAAAATGTGCCCTTTTAATGTGAGTAATCCAAGGACATTTTCCTCCAATTTTTAAAACCATAGACCTCTGATACCACTTCTCATACATTTGTTTAACCTCTGCATCTAGAAACGAGATAACAGGCAGGCATCACCCTGAACACAGCCAGGATGTCAACTGACTGAAGAATTCCACTGCATCGAGGATTGGCCTATTGTAGTTTGCTGACACTAGAGGCCTGCAAAAGAAAACATAGAAGACGTTGAGGCACATGCAGGGTCGCAGGGAGTAGCGTTCTCATATTAAATATGTTACGCTACCTCACATATCAAACATTAGAAAAATAGAAGATAAAGGAATTTGAAATAGCAAGAGACCAAAGGAAAATGGTAAAAGGGCCTAGCTCTCCTACGAAATTAGAACAGGTAACTACCCATTTCATGATTAACTAACGAGTCTAGAACACTTCCTGGCATAGGTTAACTGGTACTCATGTTAGGAACCAAGTCAGATTCCTGCCTTAGTGGAGTGTGCAGGCTAGTGAAAAAGACAGACATTTACCCAATGAGGAAAGTTTGCTGCAAATTCAGAAAAGAGAGATACAGAGTACCAGGGAAGTAAACAGCAGAGGACTTCACTTAAGGGATCAAATCTAGTGAAAAGGGTCATAGCAATCCCCCAGAGCAAAAGATGTTTATGATTAGACTTGAGTGAACTGGGGCCAGGGAAAAGGGAGAGTGCTCCAGGATAAGGAAGGGTTAGAAACTACTGTTGATAAACTCAATAATGGCACCTCGGTCACCTCAGAGAGAGAAACGATGGTGGGATATCAGTTTGTCAAGGACTGAAAGTATATCAGAAATGTGAAGCTCTCCAGATAAGCTGAGGCTTCCAAAAAGAATGCTCAGTGAAAATCATGGTTAAAAACAAGAAGTGGTTAAAGGAAAGGTAAGGTCAACGGCTTAAGATGAATCTTTGCCCCTGCTCCAGCATTATCTGTTGAAAACAGTAATCTTTGAATTGAAAGATGGATATGAATATCCATGGATATTAAATTAGTGGATGTGAAATTCCAAAATGGTAAAAAATAAAATGAAATAAGAGTATCCTGGATCATTTCTAGAACACTAAAAAACCTGAATTAAAGTAGATAAAAACTGATAATAGTTAAAGAATTTTAGGGAATAGAGATATGCCTAAAGACTAATTTTCAAAATAAAAAGGAAATTATAAAAAGTGAACATGATAATAATTTGGGGCAAGATTCTACAGAGTGGCAACAAAGTCTTCAAAGAAGAGAACACATAGTGAATGGTTAATTAATATTACATTATTACATGTATGTTGTAATACACAATTGATATTGCATTACAATACACAATATTGAAATTACAATAAAATACACCAAAATATATTGGTAATATATTACATCACAATGATGTTGTCTATTGTATTATCCAGGGTTCAGAGGAACAGAAACGGTAGGATATGTCACATCAATGTCACCCCTAAGTAGGGCTGTAATGATACAGCAGTCCACTTTTGGTGGTATTGGCACAACATGCAGAACCATCTGTAAACTAGACTTAAGATTTTTCTTCCTTATTCAGTTGATTGTAAGAAACTCCTCTAGGGGTCACAGGCATGAACTGAGGGTGAGGAAGCAATGCAACAGGAATCGGTTTTGAAAGAGTCTGAACCACCTGCTAGAGCAACTTACTAGTACCTTCTAGACCTGCCCAAGCTCAGTCTCTTATGTCAACCTACAAAAACAGAAACCAGTTCAAGAGGCAAAGTGTTTATTTAGGATCAAAGAATTGCAATTCAGGGAGCGCAGATTCAGGTAGAAATCCAAGTAGTGTTCCGATCACAGGAGAGGGGCTCAGGGTTTTTATGGCAAAAAGGGAGGAAGATGAGGTAAGTTGTATTAAGAAGAGTTCACTGGTGCTGGATGAGGTAAGTCTAGGTTTGTGCTTCATCAATTGGCTTGAGATTCGGCCATCAGGCAAAAGGCTAGACTTGTGCTTCACTGATTGGTTAGCAATTCAGTCATCAGCAAAGTCCACTTTGATCATCAGTCCTTACAAACAGGATATTCTTGTCCTTACTGACTTCCTGGAATGTTGGCGGTTTGGTCCAGTTTGGAAAATAAAGAAAATAAGACACGCAAGGCAATTCCTCTGAAATGGCCACTCCAGCTCTATTTTAATATGGCTCCACTCATGTCATCTTTCATACTCATATATCATTTCCACTTGATGAAAGATTGTGCTGTACATACCCAACACCCAATTCATGATGGGAAGTTCAAGCCACGTAGTCACTTAGTGTCCCATGGTTAGGCGTTCAGTCTCTACATGGTGCAGCAGCAAGCCAGAATAATTAATTGCAGAGGAAGGCATAGATTTGCTCCAAAAGCCTAGAAATCTACTTGCCAGAAGCTCCATACAGCATCCCTATTTGCTATGCACACATTGTCACTGGTCTGCTGGGTCGCGAGGCCCAGGTGGTGGAGCAGCAGACACTGAAGCCGGGGTTGCTGCAGAGCCTTCTCCTGCTCTGGTTCACATTCCAAACTGGCAGCGTTGTGGAGTACCTCTGCACATAGCCAGGAGTAACATGCTCAAATGTGGTTTACGTGACCTCAAAACTTTTTTTTTTAAAACCTCATACCTCCTTGTATTGCATTGTACCTCTTTCTTCATGGTAGATGGTGCAAGGTGCAGCAATTTATCTTTCACCTTACTCCCAACCATTGAACTCCCAGAAACTTCATTGAGGTGGTGGGCCCCTGAATTTTTGTAGGATTTATGTCCCACTCTCTTTTTTATATATTTATTACTAAGGCATCTGATTTGCCACTTTCTGCTCATCAGATCCAATCATCATCATATTATGTAGAGAGCCAGTGTGGTGTTTTGTGCAGTGTCATGACAACCAATTTCTCTGCGAACCATATTACAGCAGAGAGCAGAATTGACATAGCCCTGACTCAAGAGTGTGAAGGTCTACTGTAGGCGTGCTAGATAAAAGCAAACTGCTTCTGGTGGTTCCTGCAAACTGGTTTGGAGGAAAAGGTATAGTTCAGGGCAATAGCTGCATTCTAAGGTCCAGGGCCTGTGTTTATTTGTTCCAGTAAAGATACCATACTTGGGACAGTAGCTGCAATTAGAGTTACCACCTGGTTAGGTTTATGATTCACAGTCATTCTCCAAGATCCAGTCAATGTCTGCATGGACCAAACAGGTGAGTTAAATGGGCACGGGGTAGGCATTACTCTGCACCTTTCAAGTCTGTGATAGTGGCACTAATCTCCGCAGTTTCCCCCAGGGACGTGATATTGATTTTGGTTTACTATATTTGTAGGGATGGGATGTTCCAGGGGCTTCCACTTTACCCGTCCCCACCACCACCACCATAATGGCCTTTACTCCATGGGTCAGAAAACCAATGCGGAGATTCTGACTGTTGCCAATTATATATTCCAATTATTCCAATTATACATATACAGGAACTGAGGAAATAACCACAGGATGGGTCAATTGACCAACTGGGCTCGCTGTGAGTTAAATTTGGGCTCAGACTTCCTCTGTCTCCTGACCACTGAAAACTCCCATTTTAACTGATAGCCTACAGTGGGTAGTTTAGGTTATAAGAATTAATATAATTAAGAGCCTGTATCTAGTAATTCCTGAAAGATCTGGGTATTTCCTTTTCCACAGTGCACAGTCTATCAGATGGCAGCAGCTCCCTTTGAGAAAAGACTTGCAGGAAGATTTATGGTATTTACTTGAAGCAATAATGAAGTGTCCTTCCTCAAGGAGACCTGGCCTTTCCTTCAACCAAGAGGCTCCGAGTCTGTGAATCCGCTTAGGTCAGGAAACTTGGTGAGTGGCCCTTACTCTTCATTGTGGCAACTTAAGTCAGGGTCTTGGCCATGAGAACTAGAGTTTTCTATTATACAGATCAAGCAATACTCTAATAGACTATCCATCTATTTCATTCCTAGGGACACCACAATCAATTAGCCACCACCAAAGATCTCTGCATTCCAACGCACTCTGACGGTTACCGTGTCTCATGATTACTGCTGCCCTCTACATAGACTTACAACTTCAGTAAAAAGAAACCCCAGACCAGGGAGAGAAAAAACATGGAGCTAACCTCTGTTGTCCCGAGATTTTCATGGTAAAAATGATTCTTTCTGGAGAAATTGTAGCATCAGCCTACCTCATGCAGGTTTGAGGTTATGATGTATTCTACCTTTACGGTCCAGGGCCTCCCGAGTTGAGAAATTAACAAGCAACTCACCTTTCTAAGGTCATAGTTTGCTCATCTGAAATATGCAAATTATAATATTTACCTCCCTCAAAGGGTTATTCTGAGTAGTACATGTGACAATGCATAGAAGTGCATCGCATAATGCAGAGCATGTGATAAATTTTAGCTGTTACTATTATTTCATGAGAGAAGACTATTGCCCATCAGTTCTACACACAAAAGTGCACCTCGGCCACCACCCACTGTCCAGAGCAGCAGGACAAGAGCTCGCAAACTGCAAAATGTCCCAGGGTCAGTTTTTGCCACTTGATTTTTCCAAAGCAGCTGCTCTCCCTCAAGTTGACTGAAGCTGTATACCTTCAGCTCCTCTGGCGGGGCTACGTGCCTACCCTCGGCGCTGGCTGAGTTTGTCCTCAAAGCAGCCTGACTCGCTAACCTCAAGTAAACTCAGTGAACCGGGGCCTAGGACAAATGCACAGTAAGGACAACGTTACAACAGAGGAGCTGCCTGATTTATTGTGCCTGATGAAATAGGAACCTCCTCACATCATGGGAATTAGTGATGGAATTTTAAAAAGAATAACAAAATGAAGTCAGGAACAGAAGAAAGAAATGCCCGGGTCCAACTCAAAAAAAAAAAACTTTCTAATAAAAAACGCAAACCAGATGCAGTTAGGGAGAACTGATAATTAAGGATGATAAATGACTAATGTCTTCTATTGAATTACCCAGTGCACACTATTGTTTCTTCATGAGGGAACAATTTCTGTATGGCTGCTGAGCTATCGTTTTACCTAAATTTGACTTCACAGGCAATTCTCCCAATTCCAAAGTGCCTTCTCCAACTCTGAGTCCTGTACTTCCCGCGGGAAAGTGACTATCTTCCCTTTCAGAGGCCACTTTTATAAGAATAAGAAAGGATGGTATGGATTGTGGATAAATATTCTCTCCAATGAGCATAAAATTTATGCAACAAGGCCACAATAAGCAGGCTACAAATGCTGTTTCCTCAGTGGGGATGATGCATTAGCATGGAGCTACTCATATTCCCAAACCAGTCTATCTTGTGATTAAGGGTGTGTATTCTTCAGGCACGTGTAGGAGGTGAGCTACATGGTCTGTGATTAAACCCTTCTTAAATCCTAGAACAATCTCTCACTCTTGTTGTCATTTATCATGACTGCAGCCTGTTTTCCGAGCTCCTAAAGGGTTTTAGTCTATACCACATAACATAGTATGCTGCCTTTTACTAGTAACCATTGTTTAATCTGTGCTGGCATAATCTCACCAACTAGACTGTGAACAAGGTAGGGACTCTATCCTCTGCCCGCATTCACTTCTTAATACCCTGCAAGCATGAAGAGTATCCTCAACAAATACGCAATGATTAGTTGACAAAGGATGTTTGCTCCATCAGTAGAATTATGCTAATACACTCCTAGCTTCAACCCAGACTTGGTTTATGTAACTTCAAGATTTTTTTAGACATGAAGTGATCATGTTAACCACATAATAAGGAGAGTTTTAATGAAGAACAGGCTAATAGTCAAATGATCAGCCTCCTTCTACCCCTAGAGAATCTACTTACAGCTTAACATTAACCTTTCCCAGTCAAAGTTGCTGTATACCAATTATTGTCGTTTGAAATTGTCGACTAAGTTGTTAAATCCTGACTCTAACATAGGGAAGAAAATAATGTCTACTTTATATATATTGAAGGAAAAACAGCCCCAGTCTGGAAAGAAAGGAAATATCTTCTAAAAAGAAACTTGATTCCTCTCACCCACTCCTCTAGAGCCAGTAACACTTTCTATCCGGTCAATAAGAGGATTTTGGTTTAATTCACCTTATTACTTGAGGTCGTTCTATGGGGAGAGATTTAGGAGATTTTTCACGTGGATTCTTATCCAGTTCATTTAATTATCTTGAACAATAAAACTTTCTTTACATTTGCTGCCTTGCTTATAAAAGAGGAGAAATGCTGCTCTCCAGATAGAGGTTTCCAGCAAACTTTGATAGAATCAGATGAAAGAAACAACATAAGAAAGGAAAGTGATCTGTCGGAGCCTCTTATCTCGTTTTGGACGTCCACATGTCTTGTTTGGTTTCCTCACCACACTCCTCAAAGCCCAGATGCTGCACATCTGGAACAGAGCAGGTTGGACACTGTGGTGATGACAATGTTAAAGAAAAGTCACTCTTCAGTTCTCCGTCAGACAGCCAAATGGCTCCATTAGTTTTAAATTTAAAAATTGGCCCCAGCTGCTCCAACTTCTTTTGGCTCCTGATTTAGAACACTAAATAAAGACAAATAATTAATCAGCTTATTGGAAAGAAAGTAAGCAAACGTCATGTGATTTAGAGACTGAGGTCACAATCGTTTGGGTCACCAGAAAGTTACTGCGTATCTTCTTTCAGTCTTTTCTCTGGAAGCATTGGGTTAAATAGCACAACTGGGCCCAATCCCGCGACACGCTCTGCAGAGCTTGGGTTGCCGTGGGATCTATACCTTTGCAGTGCCATGGCCAGAGAAAACATTACTCAGATTTGCTTTAGATATTTGCAAAACATTCTATTGACTAATAGTCTGATTTTTGTGGAAGTGACAGGGATGGAGGGGAGTTTCTGCCTTAATATTCTTCAAGCTGATTAAATAGTTGACTTCTCACAAGTGGAAAAGATTAACTAACAAAATTAAATCCATTTTGATTCAGATATAATCAGCCAACTGGTAATTATCAAAACTACTAATAGTTGAACTTGGATTAGAAGAAACACGTATAGGATAATTAATCACTCCTCATTTATTTGGTACCCGTATTACAAAAGCAACAATTCTGTGATGTCAATGCATAGTTTATAATTACCAGTACTTTCTTAGGAAACTGCTAGTTATTTGGGTTTAACGACAAAGGGGAGTAAGGATGTTGTTTTGAAGTTTTGTAGAGTGATGACTTCTAGGTCTTCTCTTTTGGTTGTAACTTACAGAAACCCAACTCATCCTAGCTCAAACTAAGGGAATGCATGGTTTACATAACTGGGGAAGTCAAGGCACGAACTGGCACTACTTGTTTCAGGTGTTCTGTCAAGGTCATCCAAATTCTGTCTCTTTCCTTTTGGCTCTACAGTCTCTTTGTTTGGCTTCATTTTCAAGCAGATACATCCAGTGGTGGCACTATATTGGCACAGCTATTGGAACTATAGGCATATATAGCTCTTAAAGCTAGGGAGACCTGAAAGAAGGTCTCTCCTGTCTCATGGCTATCTCTGCTTGGTCAGGCATAGGACACACGCCTAGCCCTGGAGGAAAAGGAAAGGTCAAGCCAGAACTGTATGAACTGAAATTGGGAGACAGATGGTTCTCATAAGGAAATGTGGATTCTGCTACCAGAGGGGAAAGTAGATATCCACTACATATGTCTTCTTGTCCTCAGTTTCTCCCCTACTCCTACTCCCTATCCCATCAATTTTAGTAGCACACCGAGCAGGCAGAAAAGGGGATGGATGAGATCTAATTGGCAAGGATATTGCGGCAGAAGCAGTTAATGCTCACCAACCATCCACATGCTCATACACACGTCTCCACCTCCTCTGCAGTTATCTGGGCCCTGTGACTAGACACAGTAGACTCTGAACCTGATTGTGGCCAAATAGACTCTGAACCACAGTACACCTGTCACTTCTAGGCCAAAACAATGAAAGGCCATATGACTTCTCCATCTTCCTCCTCCTTTGCAACAGTGACTCTGTGGTCCAGATGGCATGGCTACCAGACAGAGGAGGACTCCCCAAGCCAAACTGGACTCCATGTGAGTAAGAAACAAACTTTATGACATTAAGTTACTGAGACTTGGGGATTTGCCTGTTGCAGCAGCTAGGGGTAACTACCTAATACATTACTATTTCCCAGCAGCCCCTGTGGAGAGATGAGAGGTGGCAGTTATATAAAGCCTTACTTGTGGATTTCACACAGTCATTTACTTTCCGACTTCCTTAACACAGAAATTTGAAAATTTCCTTTAATAAGAGGGAGAAAAGCAATTGTTTCAAGGTGTCCTGCATATGTCTCCATGATTAATTTGTTGATCATAAGTGTTTTTTTTATACAGAGCATTTAATTGGCATTTAGGACTTAATTTTGAAACCTTGATTCCCTAAAGAGGATGTTCTGTTTACATTAAAATGATTTTTTGAGTTTTTATTGAGAACGTTTCTCAAATGCATTATTCCTATCAGTCATTGTTTTTAAAAAATTAAGAAATTTTTGATGATGGAACACACCGTGAATATTGATTATTTTTAGGTACTTCAATAAATGAAGAAATGGATTGAATGAGTACTGAGCTTCAGACTTTTTCTGGTAGCCAGTCTTGAAAATAATTCTTTAATTACCTGCTCTTTGTATTTGCTTTTTTTCCTAAAGTCTGGTTCAGGTGGGGTAAGAGGATAAATAGGATAAAATAGGATAAGTCATATTTATCTAGGTTTCATTGAAATAAGAAATGGAGAAGTTGTCATTCTGGATACATCTTCTCTGTGATTGAAGAAAAGAGCATGTAAAAAAATTAATTCTTAAGAAAAAAAATCAGTAAAACACATTTTACACTAACAATGTAGAAAAACAGACATTGCCCCAGGGGCCTAACAGCAAAAAAAGTTAAATGATAACTCCTGGGTCCTAGTGTCTTTTCTCTCCATTGAAATGGCCCTCCTGATCATTTTTTTTAGCTATAGGTGGTATTCAAAATATTTTAGCTTATACATCCGCATCCTCACCCTAAGAACTCTACTTTGATGAGAAAAATCTAGATATCCTTTATTTATTCAATAAATAGTGTGCTTCTATAACAAGGAACAAAACCCATGCCCTATGTTTAAGGGGTTGGCAGTCCAGTGGAGCACATGATAATGAGCAATCGTGGTGTAATAAGTACTAAGTTCTACGTAAGCCCTAAGTACAGGAGCACATGCATCAGGAGCTGCATTTAGATAAGGCTTCTGGGAGGAAGATGTGCTTCAACTTCGTCCTCAGGGGCTATCAGCCTGGTAAAAATGCAAAGTAGGGGAATTCTTGGCACAGGCACAAAGGTAAAGATAGTAAGGAAGATTGGCTGGTTTAATTCCTTAATGTAAACAGCCATGGAATATTCAGGATTCCATTTGGAGCCATGGGCATCTTTTTAAAAGACATGATTTAAAAACCAAGTTAAGTTGTGTATCTCTCAGGACAGTTCACAGGGTGTTTCATGAATCCTTGGTTTGGGAATTCTTGTTGCCCACAAATTCATCCCAGGAAGCTGAGATATGGCATTTCACATTCTTATCCCTGCAAGGACTGTCAGGAACCCCAAGAGAGCAAGCCAGAGGCAGGTGGTGACCCTCAGGCTAGGCTGATGGGCTCAGCAGGTTAGCCTGCAGCTGATAAAAACAAAGCAGGGCCTCAGCCCTGTGGGGTTCAGTGAGCTTCCTACTGATCCCCGACTGTGGAGTGGACTCTTAGCCCAGCTGTGTCTAGACCTAAGTGTGGTACAGATCTGTCACCCTCAGAAAAACACCTCTTAGACTAAGACCGTATTTTCTTGATGCTAGGTCAGTAATATATGTTGAGATGAAGGGTAGCATATTTCTATATGAAGGATATGTACTTTATTCATTTCTTCATCACAAATATCATTGCTTAGGGAAACTGCAGGGGATTTCATTGTATCTTTCACCTTTCATTTGATCACTATTATTCTTCTATCATCTGAATCAAGCCACCAGATAGAGTTTTCTTTATTTAAGTTTGATTATTCACATATACCTTCCCTTGTTCCAAAAGGATTTTAGATAGTTCACAAAGATATATAAAACACAGAAGGATAGCGGAAATTGAGTAGATGATAAGAGACTCACGCTGTTTAAAGAAAAAAGTAGGTTACAATAGTTACATACTACTATGCCAATTTATTTAAATAGAGAGATGTATATATACATAGAAAAGGACTGCAAAAATATTCTTGGTTTGGTTTGTTATTTTTGCTTTTCCATATTTTCCAAATGTTCTGAGATAAACATGAATTATTTTACAATGATAAAGTCTTTTTTTTTATAAAGTAGATAAGAAAGGAATAGGACACACACACACACAAAGGCAAATGCACATGTCCCGTAAAGTTAAATGCACTTTTGATAGACAAGTCACAAGTGGGGACCAAGTTGTCTAATAGTTACTGTGAGAAAGGAAACTTGATTAGCTACACATTTCACGTTGTTTAAAATTAAAAGAAACCATTTGTTCAAGAGAAACACTTGTATTCCTGATATTCATATCCGGGAAAAACATCTCCCAAAGTCCTCTCTAAGACACTGAAAAAGAATATAACAATATAACACACTCATAAGAAATACAAAAGTATCTTGGTTCATTATCTAACCAGCCAACGTTTTGATGCTCACTGACTGTAAATAGGATAATAAAATAGGAACCATTTTATATTCATGTCACACGAATTGTTTGAGTCCTAGGCAAGTAATTATTTCCAAAGTGGTTTTATGTTGCGACTTTGCGATTCACGTACCCGTTTGAGAATGGATAACAAGAGTGGATCACTCATAATGTCCCATTAGAGGACTTCATTTACTAATGACAGAAATAAAGTAACTTGCCCTGACATTTAAAAATAGAATGTGGAATTATCAACAAGTATTTGGCATGCTGAGTCCAGTGATTTAGACAGTATTTTACGAGAGAGGCATTTCAATGATCTCTCATTGTAGTCTTCATGAGGAGAGTGGAGAATCAGGGCGAGTGCTCTTTCTCCTGGGCTCAGGTTAGGTAAAGCTCTCTCTGAGGTGGTACCCAGCTGAGGCTCATGGTGTTTTTGTTACGATACAAAACTGCATTTTCAACTATGCTGGAGACCCAGCCATCAATGACTACAAGGAAAAAGCCTTTCAAAGGGGCACAGAGCCAGAAAGTTACTCTTAGAAATCCTGGTCGGGGGACCACTAACACTCCTCATCTAGGATCCTCCAGGATCTGAGCCCCAAATACTCTACCATTACAGTCAACTTTTATAAAGATTGAGGGAGATTGATAATTTGTACTCCCAATTCTGTATAGATTCTAAGTCACATATAAAGTGTATAAAATGCTGATTATTTCTACCTACTCAAAGGATACTATTTTACAGATGAGCTCTTGGCACCAAGTTTAGATTTAAAATTCCGTGTTTCAACTCAACAAGCATTTGTTGAACAGGTTTCATTGCACTACGCTCAATGTTGCGGCTTCTATATTCATACGAGGATCAGACTCAGAGGTGTGCATTGCATGACCTGATGCTGAAGAACAGCATTAGTCCATCCTCAGAGTGCTCAAGAAATAGAAAATCCCCATCGAAGTTTCAAGCAAAGCAGATCCCACTCAAACTGGAAGGAACAATGAAATAAAATTTTTATCAGCTGGGATCCCAGCAGATGCTATTAGGTACATCACAGGGGTTCTTAAAGTGGTTCCTGAACCCGCACTGGACTAGGTGTAGGTGAGTCAAAGAAAAAGACACTAAGAAGGGCTCAGGTCACACAGCTGGTTAGCATTGAGCCAGGATTGGAAGTTAGACTCTCAAAATTTGGTACCTGCCCTAGCAGCATCAGCAGAACCTGAGAACTTGTCAGTAGTGCAGATCTCAGGTTCCATCCAAGACCTACTGAGGCAGAAACTCCGTCCCGGGGCCCCAGCAATCTGTGTTGTGACAAACCCTCCAGATGATTCTGCTACACGTTGCAGCTTGAGAACCATTGATATGCCATGACATGGAGAAAACGTCAACTGAGTCTTGATTTTTCCAGCTGTGGCCATTATGTTCTGAACCTGTTCTGATGCTACATGTGAACACTAAAGGCAAATTATAGTGTGACTTCTAATCCTATATTCTTCCTAACTCTTGGAAGAGTTCGCTATAGCTTTTGCGAGAAAAACAGTTTTCCCTCACTGATCAGTATGCTAGCTTTTATTCTTACAACCAGGCCTGCATTGAATTATCTGCAAAGATCTTTAATATCCCACCAACACATGGGAAAATAAACCACTGACAATGTGTTGATTTTTTTTTTTTTTTTTTTTTTTTTTTTGCTTTTGCTTTGCTTTGCTGTGATTGAGTTACTGAAAACAATTCATAGCTTTTGCAATCCTGAGCTCTGTGGACTTGCAGGAGATCTACTAAAAATGTCATAAACTCAAAGCAGTTTGGAAAAGGAAAATAAGAATTCAAGCTATGACACAAAAGCCAAGGTCCTATTTGGCTTATGATTAAAACATGACGTCTACCTTTCATGATTTTTACAGCTAATTAGAAAGATTTATCGACATCTAAAAGAAGCCCCCCAGAGTAAACAGGGCTGCACACAGTGATTAATGATAACCAGTTTCTACTGAGAGTGGAAAACTACTACAGTCCAAACACTCACGTATGGCAATGAGAATGACTATTGCTTCTGAAGGCAACCAACTGATCAGAGTTGAGGGCATAATGAGGCCATCAATGACACCCAGTTGCCCACTTCTTCCGTATATCCTTCACTGACTCGAGTCCCATCACCTCCACAAAGTTTCCCTCACTGGCGTTTTATTTCCATCTCCTATGATCCAGATGATGGCGGCCTGTGAGGCCCAGCGTAGGCCTGAATGAGCCTAGTGGCTGGAAGTCAGACCAGCCTGACTTTTCCACTTAGTAGGTGTGTAGTGTTGGGCAAGCTCTTAATCTCACTAAGTTGCAGCTTCCCCATCTGTACAAATGTGGTCAATAATACAACTCACACCACAGAATTGTTTCAAGGATTAAATGTAATAACACATATGAGAAGCTTAGCACACTGTTTAAATAAATGCTGAATAAGTGTTGCTGTTATATTGTCATTAGTGTTCAAGTTTGGCTTATGTGTGATGGTGTGACCAAGTAGAATGTAAGTTCCTGGAAGATAGGCACTAGGTCTATGACTTCCATAGGATCAAGGAGGAAGGGAGAAGAGAGAGGAGAGAAAACCATTCAAACTCTCCCACCAATTGGCCGACTCCTGGAATTCTATCTTCAGGGATTCATTCCTTTATTTTAGGGTTCTGATCTCATGAATCCATCTGGTTTGGCAAACATCTCTCCCCTAGGATGAATGCAAGATTTGATAGTCATTTTTTATTCAAATTTTGGAGAAAGAGAACACATGAAAGTACCAGACACATAAGAGGGGGCAAAAAGAGAGAAAACAGCAGAAGAGGGGGTCTGTGTAGCAAGGGCAAGCCTTGCATACTTCCAGAGTTCTCTGGACTCCAACCACTAGCAGCAACTAGAAACCAACATCTCTTGATTCTGAGATGGGAATCCCAGAAAAAAAGCAAACAAAGGGAAAGTTCCTTCAATCTGTAACAGGAAGTACATCTCAGTCACTGTCTCCAGACATTAGTCTCTCTTTCCTGATTTAGCTTCTGTCCAGAGAACTCAGAGAAGGAAAGGAAGCCCATGGCTACTATTTAATGCATGATCGGTATGTTTGGTTTTCTTTTGATTCATGTGGTTCTGCTTTTGTAGAAGTCTCTAATTGCCCCCAAACTCTCCCCGAGGGGCCAGTTGGGAAGTAGCCATATCTTAACTCCTCTATTTGACTCTTCAAAAATAAAGGTAATTTCAACAGGACATTTCAGACAGATCCTTTTTTGTTTCGATGAAACTAGGAAGAAACTTCCTTCATCTACAGAAACCAAAGGTATCACTATAGTCAATCTCTGCCCTCATGTCCACAGTTACAGCCTTCAAAAACAAAAGAAAAACTGTTCCTTAGAAGTCTCCAATAACCAGAGAAGACGATGCCTCTGAATGCTGGCAAGTTCTGGATGACAGGTTCGGAAACAGCCATACCCCGCTGGCAGCCCCAGATGGAGAGTTCCCAGCATGAAGCTTTTAACAAGGGGAATTAGGATAACATGCAGCTTCCCAGCTTGATGGTTGTCTCCAGTTGCAGGGCTCGGACAAGGGTCCAAAGCAACTAAACCAGCAGGAACACCCAGGCATAATTCAATGTTGGAGTTTTGTTTTATTTATTTTTTGTGTGTGTGAGGAGATCAGCCCTGTGCTAACATCCGCCAATCCTCCTCTTTTTTTGCTGAGGAAGACGGCCCTGGGCTAACATCCATGCCCATCTTCCTCCACTTTATATGGGACGCCGCCACAGCATGGCTTGCCAGCAGTGCGTCGGTGCGCGCCCGGATCCGAACCAGCGAACCCCGGGCCGCCGCAGCGGAGCGTGCTCACCCAACTGCTTGCGCCACTGGGCCGGCCCCTGGAGTTTTGTTTTATTTGAGAAATTTACTTCATTTAAGAAAAAGAAAACTAGGTAAAAACCAGAGAAACCCAGATGATAATTGCTTTGGGGATGTTTTCAGAATTCTTGCAAAAATAGTAAAGGTAAGGCAAGGCACAGTCATACAAGTTTGACATGTTCATGGTTGCTCACAGCTTTGTCTCTTTGGTGTCACAACAATATATCGGCACAAGAGGAATTCCCTGTCTCTGATCACAAACTACCAAGCCATTGGTCAACTGCTGCATTAGCGTGCTGCCTAACATTTACAGCCCAGTCCTGCTGTGTGCTCAGTCAAGCACAGCCTTACAGGTAGTTAGGGCAAAGCAAGGGAAGAGAGGAAGGTAGCTCATGAGCATCTGTAACTTGGCATTTTTAGGGCTCACAGAAACCCTTCACTCTTTCAGTCATCGTGAAACCAGAGGGATTGGATTTCACCAGTTTCCAGGTACACACCTTGATACCTTAAAGTACAATGACTCCAAGTTCTCCCTCCCCAAATAAGCAGGCTCTTGTCTCTTCCTGGAGTCCTCTTCTTGTGTGTCCAAGAATCCCCAGATACGCTCTCCTAAATTAGTCCTGGCCCTTCCTATAGGGCAGGAACCCGGAGAGTCCTCAAGCCTGGACAACTCTACAACTGCTGGTCCGGAGGTTGGTTCCTGCTGTCATGGCCATCACAGCTGTAGTGCACCTGAACTGAGTAGACCTGCAATATTGTCATTCACAAAGTGAGAAGAAATAATTCTTCCGAGATTCACTTAGTAGAAATGGAAAAAAAAAAAGAGAGAATTAAGAAAGTCTTCCAGTCAAAATTCTAACAGACTTTTTGTGGGACTTGGCAAGGTGATTTAAAGTTTATAGGGAAATGCAAAGAGTTAAAAATAGTCAAGATGCTTTCAGGGCCGGCCCTGTGGCTTAGCGGTTAAGTGCTCGCGCTCCGCTACTGGCGGCCTGGGTTCGGATCCCGGGCGCGCACCGACGCACCGCTTCTCCCACCGTGCTGAGGCCGCTTCCCACATACAACAATTAGAAGGATGTGCAACTATGGCATACAACTATCTACTGGGGCTTTGGGGGAAAAAAAAACAAAGGAGGAGGATTGCCAATAGATGTTAGCTCAGAGCCGGTCTTCCTCAGCAAAAAGAGGAGGATTAGCATGGATGTTAGCTCAGGGCTGATCTTCCTCACAAAAAATAAAAATAAATGTTTAGGGGCTGGCCCCGTGGCGTAGCGATTAAGTGCGCGCGCTCCGCTGCTGGCGGCCCGGGTTCAGATCCCGGGCGCACACCGACACACCGCTTGTCAGGCCATGCTGTGGCGGCATCCCATATAAAGTAGAGGAAGATCAGCAGGGATGTTAGCTCAGGGCCAGTCTTTCCTCAGCGAAAAGAGGATGATTGGCATGGATGTTAGCTCAGGGCTGATCTTCCTCGCGCGCGCGCACACACACACTAAATAAGTAAATAAATATTAAAATAAATAAATAAATAAATGTTTACGTATATTAAAAAAAAATAGTCAAGATGCTTTTGAATAAAAAAAAAAGAAAGAAAACAAAGAGAAGAAAAGATAGGATGACTTTCTTTTCCAGATATTAATTATCGAATCACATTCTAAAGTTATAGCGATTAAGACAGTGTGTTATTGGCCCAACTATATACAATTAATATACAATTATATCAGTGGAATAGAAAAGAAAACCCTAAAACAGACCCATGCATTAACAAATACTTGATTTATGCCAAAGGTGGCACTGCAGAGCAGTAGGGAATGGAAGAGGTTTTGAATAAATAATGCTAGGGAAAGTGGATATCCTAATGGAATAAAAATAAAATTTGACCTCCCTAACTCACACCATACACTAAAAATCACTTCCAAGTGGATCATAGATCCAAATGTGAAAAGCAAAATAACAGAATTTCTAGAAGATAATATAGGAGACTAACTTCACGACATGAGTCAGGAATATACAGTATTTCTTAAACAGGACACATAAAGTTCTCACCATAAAGAAAACAATTGTTTAATTTACAACAAAAATGAAAACTTCTGTTCATCAGATAGTAATATTAAACAAGTAAAAAGCCACAAATTTAAGAAAGGCTCATATGCAGAATATTGTTAAGAACTCTAATGAAACGATAAAAAAAAGATGGACAACCCCAAAAAAAAAAATGAGGCAGAGAGCCAGCCCTGATGGCCTAGTGGTTCAAGTTTGGCACGCTCTGCCTCCACGGCCTGGGTTTGGTTCCCAGGTGTGGAACCACACCACTCGTCTGTCAGTAGCCACGCTGTGGTGGCAGCTCACATAGAAGAACCAGAAGAACTTACAACTATACACAACTATATGCTGGGGCTTTGGAGGGGGTAAGGAAGAAGAAAAAGGAGGAAGATTGGCAACAGATGTTAGCTTAGGGCTAATCTTCCATGTGAAAAAAAAGAAAAAATGAGGCAGAGACTTAAAAATTGACACGTCACCAAAGAAAAAATCCAAATGATCTACCAACATGTGAAGAGGTGCTCATCTATTAGGAATCAGAAAAATAAAAATTGCAAACAATAAGTATGGTTATACAATTCTGTGAATACACTAAAAACCATTGAATTGTACCTTCTAAATGAGGGAAGTATATGATATGTGAATTATACATCAATAAAACTTACTAAATTTTTTTTTAAAACACAAGAAAATTAGTACACATCTACCAAAATGACTAAAATTTAAAAGACTGACTGTATGGGTGATAATGTGGAGCAATTAAAATTCTTAATCACTCCTGATGGGAACGTAAATTGGTACAACCGCTCTGGAAAATAATCTAGCATTATCTGTTAAAGTTGAAAATATGCATGTCTTATGATCTAGCAAGTCAACTCCAAGGTATAAATCCAATCAAATGCAGGTATACACGTCTCACCAGGAGACATATGAAAAAATGTTCACAGCAGCATTATTCATGAACACCAAAACTGTAAATAACCCAAATGTCCATCATCACTAGAACTGATCAATACTGTAAACCATGCATAATCACACAGCAAAGAACATGAACAAACCTCACCTAGATGCAACAATATAGATGAATCCTACCAAACTATTGAGCAAAAGAAGCTACTACACTATGATGTGTAAAGATGCACGCAGGTGGTAAACCATAAGGTAAGCCATGCAGTGATTACCTGAAAGCCAGGCTATTGTTACACTTAGCGGGTACCGAGGCGATTGTGTTGGGGAAGTAGCAGATGGATGGCTCTCTGTTTAGGCAATATTCTATTTCTTGATTTAAAGTGATGGTTACATAAGTATGTACTTTGTGATAATTTATTGAGCAATATACTTACGTTTTATGTATATGATATATTTTACAAAACAGTAATTTTTTTTTTTATTTTAAAAACTAAATTGTGAAAAGAGTTGCTCAGGCCCCCCAACATTCCAGCCATTGTGCAATGCACCGTCTTTTCACCATGGATGGTGGAGCCAATGTCCTGGCTGTCTGGGTGGAGTGCGCTTCACCCAGCCCTGCAGTCCCATGTGGCTTGCTCTCCGCCCTGCCCTCAGGGTAGGTCTAACAATTCACCTAGGGTGTCCAGTGTCTCTAGGCAAGAGAATGGAGTATTCTGACTGAGGATTGTACTCAATCCACAAAGGGTCACACAAAAACCGCCTGGACCTGTGATTCCCTCACAGCGAGGCCAGGAGAATGAGTTCTGGTCCCAGAGCATCCCTGCCTCACCCTGGCCCTGGGGCAGAGGCCAGCCACAGTCCTGGCCTGCAAATGTGTTTCTTCCAGAGGATTTCCTTGCTCACCTGCTTTCACAATCTGGCCTTGATCATGGCTCCCTGTAGCCATCAAACAGGCAAGCGGTCTAAATCTCAGTTCACTTCCCTAAGGAGTCTCTGCCCCAATGTGAATGACTGTGCCCGCACCTGGGATCTCCCCAACTCTGCCCAACAGCATCCGAGCTCCACCTGTCTAGTCCGAGCATCTGTCTCAGCACCTATCCTTTTATACGCAGGATAAGCACATAAAATAGACGCTATTATCCCCATTGTACTTATACAGAAAATTTCAGAGAAACAGTGCAATTCGCCCATGACTGCACAGCTAAAGAATAATAATAATATAATTTTGATTAAAAGTCTTATCTATTGAGTACTTACTGTGAGTCAGGCACTGTTCTAAGCACATTACATGTGTTAATTTTATAATCCTCACAAAAACCCTATGAGATAGGCACATTTATTATTCCCATTTCACAGTTAAGAACACCAAGGCACAGACAGAACTAAGTAATTTACTCAAGCTGTTGTAATTAGTGACTGGAGGTGTCAGAAATTGAACCAAGCTAGCCTAACCACAATTTAGCCAGCAGTTTCCCAGAATTAAAGGGTAAGTTATTGGTGTTCACATCTGGAATCTTCAAATGTACCAGGAAAATGTCACTAACAGTGGATGAAGCACAAAGGGGACATCCTTTACGCCGCCTCATGGCAGGGCTCCGCATGGGCCCCTCTCAGCTCTGCTCCCACCCTCCCACCATCTCCCAGGAGCTGTGTAGCTTCTCCAGGCCCAGGCTCAGCGGACACCGTGATAGAACAAGATGACTTGACCAATTATCTTCTCTCCTTTACACTAGTCTAGCTAACAGATTCCCTTTATAGTAGGTGTCTTGTCGAGCTTATTTATTTAATAATTTAAAAAAGAAGCTTCAGATTCAGTTATTAGTTCTTTAGAGCTCTTTTCATAGGCAAATTATTCATATTTTTGTAAGTGAAATATTGTCAGTGGTTTCTAGCCTTGAGAACTATCCTTTCTTCCCTCTTGCTTTCTCCTGCTTCATCTTCGTCCTCTAGTGTGAGTGGGGACTGCACATCTCTGCTGATGAGGGTCTCAGCATGACTCTGGATGCTCCCAGACTCAAAGTAGAGGCCCCACCTGGCCTGGGGATCAGCCTTCACTTCTAAAGTAAACGTAGGTTCTGTTCTACTATCAAGTAATTGCAGCTAATGATCCTCTTTAACTATCTCCACTCTGCACCAAAGGTACTAAACCAACATAAAACAAGGCCATTAAACAAACGATTAAGAGCTGGAACATAAACCACTGGGCCTTCTAACTCAAGTGATTTTTTGGCCTGGAGAAACCATGTTTCTGACCTTGTGTTTGCTCTCAAAATAGAATTTGCATTTTATGGTTTATTGAGTATTATTATCTTTTCAGAAATTGTCACAGTTTATTAAATACACAGTTTTGAAAGATTGTCTCTAATCTTTAATTGCAACTTTTGTTGTATCTCGGAGGCAAATTAATTTTTTCTTATGAGACAGCCTTTTCAGCTTCAGAAGGCAGGTCAATCAGGAAATGCGATCTAATGGTTCCTGCCTCGATTTCCCCTACACAACCTCAGTCCGGGACCCCAAGGCTTTGGGCTATGCTGGCAGCAGTGTATTAAAGGTACTCTAACTCCCATTTTGAGAAGAGAAAGTACTAATCCTTCTGGAACTGTTTACATGTTCTTAAAAGGGGTCCACAGATTTCCGGTTTAATCCGGGGTGTCAGTTGGCACAGAGACAGATTTTCAGAGACGCCCTGGGTTGCGCTCAGACACACCGGAGGTCAAAGCTCCCACATTGGTGTATGGTCCATTTCTCCCTCCACCACAGGCCCACGTTTGCTCAGGAGTCAGCACCAACATTCAGACCCCACCACCACCTTCTCTCTCCACTCCCCTCATGTTCACAAGCCGTCACTTCTCCCAAAATATCCTCTCCAGAGGTTGCCAACATCTATCTCTTTCTAATCCACTGGGTGAAGGAGACCAGCAGAGCTGTTTTCAGGAATATCATATCAAATAATACCATAAGAAACAGCCACGTCACTGGGATGGTCTCCCTTCTCCCTGGGTCCTTCCTAGGCTCACCTCCACATGTTCTGATCCAACATCACACCCCTCACTCCTACTCCTAGATCTCTGACCTCAATTCCACTCTGATGGAACATTCAAGTCCCAGATCCAGAAGGCTCAAAACCTCTCAGCTTTCTGCCTTGGGCTGTAAAAGCTTTTGCTCACTGATTGCTTATTTTTCTTTGCCTCAGAGTGATTTCCAATGTCATTAAGAATGACAACTTCTCTCTAGGGAGCTTTGCCACTCAAAGCTTGGTCCATGGACCAGCAGCATCCAGCTCCAGCTGGAAGCTTGATAGAAATACAGAATTTCAGGCCTCATTCCACATCCATCTGCATTTTCACAAGGTCCCCAGGGGATTTGTTTGCACATTAAAATATGAGAAGCTCTGGTCTAGAAAACAGAAATGTCTATTATAAAACAAGTTTAATTTATTCTTTTTTTTTTAATTCCCAACTGCAGGACATTTTTACAAAATCAAACAGAACTGTGACAAAAATATTTTCTTAATTTAAGCTCCGTTGAATTTGGTTAATCAAAAATAAAAGCTAATAAGACTCCTCCCAAATTCTCAGGAAAATTCAGTATTTCTCTACAATTTCTACATGGTATCACGAGGTTTAGTCTAGATGTCTAAACTTTGACATATCTTCCCATATTAATTTACACACAAAGTCTAGAGTCTCTAATTTATTTTTAACTAAAAATACCCTTTTCTTTTTTTCATGTTATAAAAGCAAAACATGTTTTCTATAAAAATCAGAAAATACACATAGTTGGAATGAAAATAAAACAAATCAATAAAATAAAATAAACTACCAGAGATAATCGCTGTAAGACACTGGAATACTTCCATGTATATGTAACATTATTATAAATAACAAATTACAAAATGCAATCACATGGTACATATGCCTTTTTCATTTATCTATTCTAAACATATGTCCTATAAATATTAATCTACAATATTTTTTAATGGCTAAAAAGCATTGACTATTTATTTAGGACATTAAATCAACCAATGTTTTACCAGGATCCATTTCCATTTTTTTCCAAAATTTAAAAATTTTAAAAATAGGACCTATGTGTTAGTTATCTTCCAGGCTTGATTCAACTGATTTTTTTATAAGGCAGTATTATTTATTTATTTGATTAATCTGTATCACCTTCAGTCCTTTGTGTTCACTAAGAAAACAAAGAAATATATTTGTGAGAAAGGTGTGTGAATTTTTTTGTAGCTCAATGAACAAACAGATAAAACTAAAATCTGTCAACCCAGTAACATCCTTGGATGGTCATTAAGTGGATTGGCCTGTACCGACATTATTGTTTCCCTTACGATAGATTGACAAGTTATACACGTGTTCTTCCTTGTCCTGGGGCTTATTTTTTAATTCACTTGGGATGTATCAAGAGCACCTGAACACCAAAGTCACAAGTTTAAAAACTAAGAACACACTGAGGTGAAGGTTGAAGTTGCCACAAAAGTATCAACTACCTGCATCCTGGTGATTATTAATCAAAATTAGCCTTTTCACAGATATACACGTATATAATAAGCCACAGCCAGGTAAGGGAGAAAAATTATAAATAACATTGAGCTCCCTTAAAATCTTTCATATCTGGCTGTAGAACACCATCCAGCCAATAAAACAAAATGGAAAGTTGTGGTGTTTCATAAGTACCTTCCCTCCTCATTAAGAACGAACTTAGAGGGCCAGCCCCATGGCCTAGTGGCTAAGTTCAGCATGCTCCACTTTGGCAGCCCAGGTTCGGTTTCCAGGTGCGGCCATGCTGAGGGGTTGACCCACATACAAAATAGAGGAAGATTGGCACAGATATTTGCTCAGGGCCAATCTTCCTCAAGCAAAAAGAGGAAGATTGGCAACAGATGTTAGCTCAGGGTGAATCTTCCTCAGCAAAAAAAAATATATTTATATATATACACACACACACACATATATATGTATAAAGAACAAAATTGGTTTTCCACAATATGAACCATATTTAGATTCCTTTGCTCAGCTGGGGTTCTTTGGTTTGAATCAACAGAAAGGAACTCTGGCTCCCTTAGACAAATAAAGATGGACTGTATTGTAAGAATATGGACTAGCAACAGAAGAAAAAGCTGACCAGCCAGGCGTGGGGCAGGACAGCAATCCAGAAGCTCTGGGATCTAGGCAGCAATGGTCCTTTCAGCTATCAGGATAAAATGAATGAGCTTCAGTCCCACAATTAGAGAGCATCCGGTTGGCCCCACTTTGGTCACGTGCCAACCCCAGGCCATTGGAGGGGAGAGGACCTTGACTGACTGCGCCATCAACCTGCAGGTCTCTGACAAGGAAGGTGCTATTACAAAATGAAGGGGAAATAGGTGTCTGGGCAGGAAAAACCAACAGCTATCCACAACAGCCACTAGCTTCTAATGGTGTTGTGGCTACACACTGGTCATTGGGGGCAAAGAAGGACACCAACATATTCAAATGGCAGACTGAACGGGCTACAGGTATCAGTGGCTAAAAGAATGGACTGATCCTTTGTCCATTCTGAGAACTGTGAAGCATGTAGAAAAAAAGGAAGCCTGTGATTTACTGATGCACAATAAATGGTTTCAGAACAAGCAGGCCGTTTTAGTTTAAATAAACAAATGATTAACCTTGATGACAAAAGTTTAAGAACTATGTTAATGAGTTCAGTCATCTTTCTTCTCTGCTAGCAGACAATAGTTGTAACATACGTGGTATTAATGGAAACTTGTTTTGAGTTTGGAGCAGTGCTGATCAAATTTTAACGTCCATATAAATCACTTGGGGATCTTGTGAAGATGCAGATTCTGATTTGGCAGGTCTGGCGTGGGGCCTGAGATCCAGCATTTCTGACGAGCTCGGGTGGAATGCTGACAGAGACCAGAGGACTGAGTCTGCCCCTGCCTTGCGGCTCAGCCATGGCCAGTGATTCTCCTCTCACATCATGCAGTTCCTCATTCAGTCACTGCACTTCTCACCAACACTTCCAGTGTCAAGAGGTCACTTACCTTTTGGTAACGCTTAGGAAGATTGGTGGGGAAGGAGATTGAGACTGCCTGCTCAAATGACTCCTGTGGATTTCATTTATACCGGTACAATGGACAGAATGTTTGTGTCCCCCTAAAACTCATATGTTGGAATCCTAATCCCCCAGTGTGATGGTATTGGGGGGGGGCCTTTGGGAGGTACTTAGGTCATGAGGGTGGAGCCTTGTGAATGAGATTAGTGATCTTATAAAAGAGACCCCAGAGAGTTTCCTCACCCCTTCCACCGCGTGAGGACACAGCGAGAAGACAACCAACCGTCTATGAACCGGGAAGTGGTCTCTCACCAGACAGGAATGTGCCAAGGCCTTGATCTTGGACTGCCCAGCCTCCAGAACCATGAAAGATACAATTCTGTTGTTTATAAGCCAGCCAGTCTGTGGTATTCTGTTATAGGAGCCCAAAAAGACTAAGAAACCAAGTGATCCCATTTCCCTGAGCACCGAAACTACGCAAACAAAGCATTTGTCCTCTGATCTGAAAGGACACAACAAGCAGTCTATATTGCCTGTTCAAAACGCGGCCTGACTCTGAAATCTAATATACTGACTTACCCCCAGCCCTTAAAATGTGGCATTGTCTGTCATCAGAGTTGGGGAATTCATTTCTCAATCAAAAGAAAAAAGGGAAACTTTGAAGCGAATCTATTATGTGCATGCTGGATAGAGCCCAGGCCTTGTCTTCACCTCCAGCAGTGACTGGCCACATCCTGTGAGCAGGGCCAACCCAGACTCTCTGGGTGCTGTGAGGTTCTTTATCTGCACCTTGTCACAGACACACTGAGTGACAGAGCAGCACCTGAATGGCCTATTCTCTCTGTAGAGACGCAGAGTCAACAGCGTTCTTGGAAAGCACTTGGCCTTGCTTGCCTGAAGGAGAGGTGGGGGCACCTCACACACCCTCTCTGGCATTTCACTTCCCTTGGTGGACAGCTTGAGCTGGAGAGCCAGTGATAAGATAAAAGTGAAAAAGAAACAGCAGCAGATGTCAGGTTCTGAGGTGAAGCATTATTTTTAGAGCCTGTAGGTAACAGAGCAGCTAACCTTTAGGAGAAAACAATTCCTCAATTTCTAAATTTGATTTCTTGACCTAAGGTTCTGAATTTAAGAAGTGTCATAAAAATCCTTCCACCAGGTCTAGGTTGGGTCTATGGCATGAAGACAGGAGGAAAAAAACAGAACCTGTTCATGAAGAGTAAAAGTTAAAATGCACTTGAAATAAATCCATCGAGTCTATATAATCTTTCTCCGGTTCCTGATGATCCTTGTCTGTTCCTTTTCACTGGAATGCTGGTGAGTGGAGGGCTCCTGAAAACGTCATGGTCAGCAGAAACAGTTCTTGCCCACATTTCCATGGACCACGATTATTTTTCCTTCCTTTCCGCCAGATAAATTTTCTGAATATTTTCTCAGAGCTGTCTTTAGACATGACAATGTGCAGTTCCATGTCAATGGAGGCCCCATAGTTTTGCGAGAGGAGGATTTAATTCTATACCAGACAATATCGTTGGGAACACCAAGAGGAACGGGCCAAAGGCCTTATCCTGGAGAAACCTGCAGTCTATAGGAGGCAAGAGCTGATAGCTATTGGTAGTAGAGCATAATGGTAAGAAGGACAGATCTCATTGGGTCAGATGTAGGTTCAAATCCCACCTCTAACATTACTCACCATTAAACCACTCACTTTGCTTAATCTCTATGAATTTCAGTTTCCTTATCTGTAAAATGGATATAATTCCTAGGGCATAGAATGGTTATGAAGATTAAATATTACATAAAAAGCACTTATCACAATGTCAGCCTATTAAATATTTCGTATATGCCAGGAATTATTATCATCAACATTGCAGCTCATTGAATCCCTCACTCCCAGCCTCTGCCTTCTATCCACTAACTGCTTTTCCTCCTGTTCATATTTTTGTTCTGTTTATAAGAGCTGTCATAGATACTCATTTTAGCCACATGATGCCTGGTCCAAAATATATTGAGAGAGTAAGGAGGAGAACCCTGAATAGAGAGATAAACTCTTGGCTTGCACCACCTCTGGGATCTTGCTGGGTCCAGAATCTTAGAAGGGAACAGAAACTTAGAAATCTAGTAACTAATCCAGTTTATAGTAGAACTGTTATCTGCCCCATCTTTGGCCATCAACAGGGAGATACAGTGGTGCCGACAGAGAGCAGAGGTGCAAGGAGCTGAAACATCCAGAGGAGTACAAGAGAATAACCTCAAGACCCGAAGCAGGCTCCCTGGCCTGTCTGAGATGCAGTAACAAAACCCAGCCAGCTCAGTCATCTGCTTGGCCCTAACCTTTTGAAATACTACTGGGGAGACAGAGCTATCCAGCTAAGCCTCTCGATCCTTACCTGCCCCTTAGCAAAGATGCTCTTGTAGAAAGACTCGGAAGACAACAAAGGCAATAAGGAGGTCTTGACCTAGGTTCCTTGAGTTCCATTGATGTCAAAATAGCTGAAACCATCTCGCATACTGGCTTTGACTGACTGAAGGCAATGGTGTAAATGACACATTTTGTGTGTTTTTCCTGAAGACTAATTGCTACCTGGGCAGAAACATTTTAAATATTTTAATTATTACCAAACCCATTACAAAGCTCCTGGTATCTGCACATTTTAAGCCTGGTTCATGGGTCGCTATGATTTCTCCTAGAGTTACAGGGTTCAGAGCTCTGATTTGTATGCAACACTGACCAAAAAGCAACCAATCCCTTACAATCAGTGGGGTACTCCCACTTCTCCAGAGATCCCTTAATAGAGCAGCTAATAGAATCAGTGTCTCCCCAGACACCCTAATATAAGTCACCAAAACACCCTCTTTGAAAAGTATCCGATTTTTCCCTCATGCATGAAAGGTAAGTAACTTCAAAGATAAACTAAGACACAAGACTTCAATTCCCAGTCTCAGAAAGTCAAGAAGACCATAGACACCATCAGATTGTTACCTGTGGAGTAACCCTCCCTTCCTGCCACAGAGGAATGGAGAAGGAGAAAGAGGGAGAGACGAGGCAGCAAAGGCTTGTCCACCTCGGACACTCTCCCAGACATCCTGGGGCTTTGCTTAGGCTGCTTTGTGAAGGAACAACAATGCTCAAAAGAAGTTTATCATTTATGGAGTCTCTGCAAATTAATCATTGTCTCTTAGAAAAGAAAGAAGCCTACAAAGAGCATAAGCTTAGGGTTCCTTTGATAAAATTGCACCAGAGTTCACTGACCAGAGGACATGGGTCCCTTCCATATTACTGAAGGGTTCTGAATTTGGCCCCGCACAAGACCCAGCAGGCAGACCCAGAGCTCCTATCTGCACTAGACACAGCCTTTCCGGGGCCAGGTGCAGGCACAAGCAAGCGAAAGCCCACCTTATCTCAGCTCCTTGCTTCCTATCTTCTCTAGATAAACAAGGGCTCCAGCCCCGGCTATCAGGCCGGTTCCCCTTCACACAGGCACATTTAACTGCAAGTCGGAGTCTGCATTCCTTCCCCAAGTACAACTTCCTCTGCAGTAAAAGACAAGCTTTGCCCTGAGGATAGTGGTGACATCAATCCTGAAGCGGTAGCCCTACAGCAGTCTGTATTTTCTCCCAACTCACACTTTTTTCAAAGTGGCCTTGACCGTATCTTTCCTTGATTGGAAACCACTCTAGGAACCAGAGAGGAATCAAGCAGCCCAGGACATAAGCCTCAGCTGACCCCAAAGGTGGCAGATCAGCAGCTACAAAAGGAGTCGCATTCTTTGCCTAGTTATGTATCTAAAAGAGGCCATGGCTTCTGCTGGGTGATGGGAGGACTCAAGAGAGGATTTGAAACTGACAGGAAATAAATCCACCTTGTATCCTTCTCTATTGGGCCCGATAGCCTCTCCACATCTCCTCACTGGGAGCTTTGAAATCAAATGAAAGTTTTCTTGGGCAATATCCTGGACGATTCCTCCTTCCGGGGGCAAACACGCCTGAAGGGTTTAGCTTTAGGCTCTGGGTTTTCTTTTCCCTTATGGAACAATTTTTCAAAATGTTTTCGTACACATCATCTCAATGGATTCTCATTCCGAGGGACATAACTAAGGAAACATCATTATTACTGCCATGTTAACAGTGAGCAATAAACACAGATGAGGTTAGCGCTGTCCTGATAGGGCTGGGACGGGGCCCCTAATTCCTGGTCCTTTGTTCTTGCCATTGTTCCACATGGGTGTTGCAATTATGGCTTCACATTTGGACCCTATGTTGTTTAACACTGAGCTAAGTCATCTGTGACAGTGGTTGTCCCCTGGGCAGAGAGCTGGGCAGCTGAGGGACTGGGAGGGAAAGAGGGGAAGAGGAAAATTTTTCACTGGGTATACCCTTTTGAAATGCTTTGAATTTTAAACCATGTAAATTTATTGCCTATTCACAAAATTTTAAATTTTCAAAAAGGGCTGCAGAACTTTATGGAACACTGAGGAAGCATGAAAAGGATGGCTGTAGAACTTTATAGGAGGAAACAAGAACATTTAAAGCACATGGTTAAGGCATAAAAAGAAATAATACATACTAAAGGACAAAAATTTTCAATTCCTTTAAGACTGAATATATCCCCCCACTTTACCTCCCCACCATCCCCAGCCTCACCAGTATCTCACCCAGAGAACAGTCTAGTAAAAGTGGTATAATCTTCTTTTCTGTTTGATATTTTTGCTTGTTTTTTTTTAAGTACCAGAGTTTGGAACTCAGAATGAATACTATTTTTTTAGTAATTTAACAAAAATTAATTTAACCAAAGACTATGTATAACTTTGTGCAAGGTTGTTGGTGGTTGGTATATATCAGGCACGCAGTACATGGTGAAAGAGAAGCAAGCAAAGAATGAGAGAGGGAGGGGCCAAGAGGAAAGAAGAACGGCAAACGAGTCCCCCCTCTCATCCTCATTATCAATGGGTTTTTAAAAGGTCATCAGAATACGGCGACTCAAAAAAGGCTAGATGCTCTTGATAGGTTATGCAAGGAGTTTGGAAAAAGAAGTGCTTGGAGTTCTGAGCCATTTTCCTACAGAGAACACTCTGTGTCTTAGAAGACAGCACAGTGGTCCCCAAGGCAAAGTTCTGAAATAAGCAACACCGTTTGAAGCATGTCGAACCATTTTTTATTTACGACAGATTCCTTGAGGTTGATCAGTAAAATATCCTTTACGTGTCTTGCTAGGATTTCAAAATCATGGCACTTCAACAGCTCATTTGTCTTGGAGAAGCAGCTCCCAGAGACAGGGTTTGTGTTTGTCCTGGAAATAACGACAAACACGAGCTGGCAACACACAAACTTTATTTTCGTCAGCTTGCTCTTCTACAGGCCTACACCGTCAGCACTGTGTGAAGAGTGAAATAAGCAAAAATCATCTCCCTCGTTGCAAGAGGCCAACTGCAGACTGTTTCTTGGCTCTGGAGCAAGTATCTGTCAGTCAGGGTCAGGGAGGTTTCTGCTGCACTTATTTGGGGAATCTCGTACACAGTGTAACTGAACCTAAAAAGGCTTTAAGATGAAGAAATTGCGGCTCTGAGGTGATAATACTTTGCTTTAGGCAGCCTTAAATATGTGGCTCGCCCAACTCGGAGCCCCTGAACTGAGACCCAGAGCCAAGGGAGAAACAGTCCCTAGAGCAATGGCAAAGGCACAAACCCCATCGCCACAGGACCCCTTTGTCAAGGAAATCAAGCACCTCAGCCACAGGGCGCCATTTTGTAAGAAGTTCCCAAAGAGCCTTCAAATCATCTTAAGGGAAGAACATCTTAGGCAGGGAGCATCTCTCAGGATCAAGTCCAGACTCTGTAGAAAGACATGTAAGTCCTTTATGATCTGGCCCTCATTTCCTCTCCAGCTTCATGTTCTTCTCTTCATCCAACACATTTAGTTTAGCTCCAGGCATACGAACTGCTTGAATTGTTATCCAAATTTGCTTTTCCAGATGCTGATGTCTCAGTCTGGAATCCCTCTCCCGCCCTCACTACCTGACATCATGGTAACATCTACTCCTTCTTCTTCAGCAGTCTACTTAAATGTCATCCTGTTTTAGAAGTCTTCCTTGACCCGATCTTCTCCCACCCCCATGTTTTAAAAAGTACATTTTATGATTATTCGTGTATGGCGAGACCAGGAGAGCAGAAGACAATTGCCATTGAAAAGATAGTTTGGTCCTTGAAGTTCCCAAAAGAAGAGGGCACGCTTTGCAACGCAGGGTCACACAGCATGGTCAGGAGATGGAGGGGAGCAAGGGGAAAATATAAGCAAGAGCCTTTATTGGGGTTCCCACAGGAAGGGATGAGAGAGGCAGGGTAAGCAGGCTTGGGATTGGCTAGTTCGAATAGTTTCAGCAGGCTCTGGGGTATAGGGTCTGTCGCTCGTTGCCTGGTACCTGGCCCTGGAATGGTTAGGACAAGGGAATGGTGGCCCAGAGTGTACCAGCCAAGAGAGGAGGTGGTGGGGAATGCGGGCTTTGCACTGCTGAGTTTGCATATGAAAGACACACTTGCAGGCAAGCCCCTTACTACCTCTAGGAATTGGCTGAGCCTGGGAGGAGCAGTCTCTCCTGGGTCAGCAAGGACCCAAATGTTAAAATATCAGAAAGACATGGTTAACACACCAACCACTGTTAGACGTGGCTAAGTGCTCCTCTTACACTCACCCTGGGCTTACCTTCTGGAAAGACTGACCGCTATATTAACTGATTATTTAGCTCTTTGTTTACCACCACCGCTAGCCCTGGGGCTATAACCTCATTGAGGACAGGGGCTGTGTCTTTCTCATTGTTGAGAATGGCAACGAAGTACACAGAGATCAACTTGACAGGCTTCAAGGTCTAGCCCTTGGTTCTGACACACGAGGTGACATCACCTACTGTCAGACTGAGTCTTCTGGACCACTTTACAGCTAGTGGAAATGGGTCACTTCTTCTCCCAGAAGCCTGATTAACTACACAGCACCAGTCTTGTCCTTCTTGCCTTAGGAATCCACTCAGCCTCCTGCAAGTTCCTCTCTGTGGGTTCAGAAAGCCAGACTGGAGGCAAAAACAAGGTTCTATTGTTTTCAGGTTCTTGATCTGTTTCTCCAAAACTAAGAAAGAAAAGAAGCTAACAAAGGCAAAATCAAAAAATAAATTTTTATTTGTTTATTTTGCTCCAAAAGATAAGATTGTTTGTAGAATTAAATGTCAAGGGAGCTTATGACATTTCTTGGCAAGATTTCTGTGTGAAGCTTTCAAGCAGTCAGTTTAATCCAAATTAGTAGGAGCTTCAGAAAAGTCTTTTGGCGGGTCCACAGCTGGGAAGAGGTTTTGTCATGCTCTCTGCCAAATGCATAAGGATATATAAAAAGAGGGCAGGGGGAAATCGGGATTTTGGGTCCAACATTTCTTAATAAATGAAAAAACAAACGAAACCCCCGATTTAATTAAAATTTTCCCCACGTTCTGGCCTACCCTGCAATTTTTATGTTGCTGCCTAAAAGCTATCATGTAATTACTTAAGAGAAAGGAAGGGGAAGTATTTTTAATTTTAAAGGATAAGGAGAGAGAAAAAATTCTCTGAGTTTTTCTTTTTCTACATTCTGTGTCCAAACAGTGGTGGCCTATGTGTTTCTTTAGCAGGCTTTTCTTAGAGGCAACTAACAAGAGCTTATCGGTTTCTTTAAGTCCTAACTCTACGATCTAGCACTAACTGATGCAACACATGGAGTACATCCACCCACCCAGTTCAGGCAGAAGCACAGCACCCCAAAGCCAGTGTTGTCCCCTGCAACAGAATAATTTCATCTCATTAGTAACTTGAGTATAAATTTCTTGTAATAAACTTGGAATTGCCTGATCCAGTCTCCTGAGAATTGGGTCGTGCCAATTTGCTTTGGTAAACACACATATCATGCAAGGGGAAAAATACGTGATGAACCTTCGGCTGTAGTGTATCTTAACTCAGGTTATCTGTCCCATTCAGGGACCTTCTGCTCCTCACATACGCAATCTCTGTCTAGCTCTGCTCTTGCTTACTCAGCGGCTTGCTGTGCAGTTCTCCATGTCTTTGCCATAGGCTCCTGGTGTCCAGGATGTCCAAACCTAAATGCATCCTCTTTCCACCATTTTCTGTTCCAGTTTGTGTCATGCCATCCACCCAGTCACCCAGTTGGAACCCTGGACATCATCCCTTACTCCTCATCCTGTATCCAAACAATTACCAGGACCTGCTCATTTCATCTTCTAAATATTCTCTAATCAACCCTACTACCGCTGCTTTAGCTGTGATCCTTACATCTCTAACCGGGATGACTGCATCAACCTTCTAGTCTCTCTCCCTTCATTCCAAACCACTACCACCAGAGGGACGGTCAGACCCAGCCTGATAATATCGCCTTCCCACTGAAAATCCTGAGGTAGCTCCCCTTCCTCCCTCAGGGCGGGGGTACAGGAGGTAGAAAGCCCTCCTGCCATACTCTCTCGCCTTACTTTGTCGATTCCCAGTTCACACATCACACTTGAGTGATTCTGAATTGCAAGTAGTTCCCCTACACATCATGCTCTTTCTATGCCTTTGCATCAACCAGTCACCAGCAGGCAAGCCTTAGAACACGTGTAACAGGAAAAGTGGAGTAACACGTACAACTTCTAAAGGGAACAGCAGTTACCCCTAAAATAAAACAAAAAATGTGGTTTTATTTTAATGTTTTTTGGGATCTAGAGAAAAATGTAAAGAGAAGAAGAAAATTAATTAACGACAATAAATCAGCTGGAATTGACTTTCCTGCTTCGACATTGATAATAAAACATACCAGGTAGAGGAGTCGTTTTGGACCGGATTGTCATAGCTCCCTCTATGGTGCTGGTTTTGGAAAATCTTCCCAGCCTGAGACTCAAGGTATTAATCACGAATTCTGAGTTGAAACCCACCAATTAAAAGACTTAGGTGTCTGACAAGGGAAAAAACACTGCACTATTCAGAGCTAACTTTGAAGCAATGTACTGAGCCTTTCTGAGAAGGCTTGGTAAAGGACTGCCAGAGAAAACATAGAATAAATGCAGAGAAAATTTCCAAAGCTCAAAAATCCCAGATGCCCGTGGATGGTAGGGAGCATGGAAAGTCTATCAAATACCTTGACTATCAGCCCATGGTTGAGTGGCTTTTGCAATAAAAGGTATAATACCATTGTTATACCAAATGGTCCAAACACGTGGCACAGTTTAGTTTCATGGGCCAAAGTGGTGTGGCTGGAGTCAACTGATCAGATTGGAACAGCAACACTGTAACCTGAGAAAGTGTCAACAGCAGTGACCCACAACCAATAGCTCTGAGAGTGGGTGCAAAGATCTGAAGTAATCAATCTGCCAGAAGCAGGCAGGACAACACTCCATGCAATGTGGTCTCCTTTACCACAAGGCAACCAGGTCAGTTTTTGGCAGGAGTCACAAGTCTAGCATCAAATGGCAGCTCTGCATCAGAAACATAGTCCTTTACTTTGTGTTCTGTCCATAATGGTGGATGCGCTGCCATGTCTGGGACAATGGTGGATCCAGGCAACAATGATGGCAATCTGGGTGGTGCCAGCCCAACGAATAGCTTTACTCTAGTTGGTCTCATCAGAAAATGACCCAGACAGTTCGGTCAGCAGCCACAACCTGTTTCCACTGTTTGTAGCCCCTAAAGAAGGGTGTCTTTAATCTGCTAATCTGTAGTTTTCCAAGTGACAGATCAAACCATAGGTCATAGCAACAGCATAAGTCAGTAAAAATATAACAAGGCTCAGCAAGGAGGATACTGGCTGGGGCTATGAGAATGGCTTTGAGTTCTGCCCATTGACCAGGCCAGCCACACCCATTTTCGGTCCTGCATACCTGGAGCTGGGATGGAGCAGCCATAGCAGCCCATTGAATAGTGCAGGGTTTCAGCTTAGCCAATCCATCAGTGAAAGAGGCAGCAGGTATCTAGAGGAATCACCTGAATGCAACCTAAATGTATTTTTAAACCACTAAATATAGCCTTTATGAATCAAGAATGCCATTGAGTCAGTGCCTTTGTTTTAGGCAGTGGAATGGGGGATAAAGTTTTCCCCAAGTGGATGGTGCTACTGGGGCTAAGCCAGCCACATTCTTGACTATACCCATTCCATCTGACAAGTGAGGCTTGCTGGGCCCTTCTCATCTTGGTAGTCACGAGTCTGTTTGATCCACTCCACAATGGAAGCAGCAGGTCAGATGGCTCAGGTGTTCAGTTTTGACAAGAGCCCAGTAGCCTGCTACTTGTTGTTTTTCAGAAGGGGGAAGTGGCAGGGAAGGTGGAAATATTATATTTTTCAAGGGTGCTCACACATGCCCAGAAAAACAGTCTAGGATGCAGGGGGTCCATGTCTCCTTGGAACGATATACAGAAATGCAAGACATCTACAGAGAATTGTTCCCCAACAGGTATAAATTGTAGAAAAATGAAATACTGCCAAAAAAAAAAGTTTTGCTGTTTGTACTGGAAGCACTTAGACTTGTGATGAGATACTCTAGTCCATGACTATAAACAATAAACAAATATAAAGGAGCTTTTATAGGTTTCTAAAGCTCACGAATACCACTCTGACCACCTTGATCCACTTCACAAACCTACAGCACATTAGATAAAATACTTGGGCAGGCCATCAAAGTCCAACTCAAGCACCATCTACATTTTCAATTTTAATTTTCTCAACCTTTTTTTTCTTTTTTAATTTGACTAACTTTACACATAAGCCCAGCTAATCCTCACTGCTGGATGTTAGACAAAATAGAGTTCTTCTGATAAGCCCTCAGGAGAGCCAGGAAGGCATGATTAAAGGAGAGATTTTAAAGTCATAGGGGTCAAAGCAGATTCCTTTTTAGACAGTTCAGTTTGGCATCACTGCAATACGACTATCTTAGAAAGAACATTCAAATTCCAGAACAAAAATATACTAAGCACATCCTAATATCCCAAGAAACAGGGCTAGCAGTTACATAAAGTGAAGCTGGCTTATGCTAACATTCATCTATTAAGCCCCAGTTTGTTCCAGGACCCAGGCTTCTCAAGAGATTGCCATGACACTTTAGCCTCCATCCCCCTAAGAGCCTGTCTACAATGGCTTAGGAAGGAAGGGATAAGAGCCAAATTCCAGGTTGGCCTCAGTTATGTCTAAATGTCAACTTGCTTATCCCACACAGTGAAACTTCTGAGCATCCTGAGGCAGATCTTTGTTAAGAGAATAGGGTCAGGCTCCCTAGGAAGCTTTTCACCCCAAAGGACAGGAATGTGCTGTCTCTATGATTCTATGGCTAGATAGAATCACAGATATGTTTACCATTCCATTACAATTCTTTACACTCTAGACCTTATGTTCTTCAACCACTCTGTTTTAGAGAAGATCTCAATGTTTTCGTAAAGTACAAACATCATCAGTCTAGTGTTATTGTGGCCATGTGTATGTTCTGGATTAAGGCACTTTTTTTTTGTTTGGATTACAAACCACATTACTTGATAAATATCTGACAAAAATGGGAGTGAGTTGGAAATGAAAGTAGACTTCGCTTATTCTGTGAATACAATCCTTCTAAGAAAAAAGATTCTTACAAGTGTTTAGTTTTCTAAATAACTTCATAATGGAGCAAAACCATACTCTTGTAAAAGGAGCCAAGGTCCTTATTCTGGTAAAATTTATTCCCTTTTGGTCAAATGGGAAAATCAACAATAAGGTCATCAATTTTCTCAGCAACACTCACCTCCACTTCCACCTCTATGTTCCATTAATGAATTTATTTATTTACACTCTGATTTATCTACAAAGGATTTTTTTTTCTGTTAGAACCATTAACATCAGCTTAGTTCCATTGTGCTTTTTCAAGGGAGATTTATTAAAATATAGAAAGCAGATCACTTGTCCAAAAAATGTCACCTTCAATTTTCAACACATAAACATTATGTTTTATTCCATATCTCTTTGGATTAGCAACACTTGATAATACTCCCAGCATAGTGTCAGCAGTTCTAACCCAAAACGACTAAGGCCTTTGAGTCAAGAGCCAGATTTGCTTATATTGGCATCTAGATAACACAACCTTCACCTCTACTTGCCTGATGTTAAAAAAAAAATCAAATCTCTGCTTCTTTAATTTAATTATAAAACATATTACCTCAAAAGCTGTTTCTATGTCTCAAACTTTTAAAGCACATTTTTCTTCCAATAATATAAACACATTCATTACAATACATCCGGTATGTTAACTCTTACTCTACTTTTCCCTACCAAACTTGAAATAAGGTTCTTTTTAGTTGTAATCACCACTCTTCTTAAATATGCAGGGAATCTCAAATTTTAAGTGAGTTTTCTCCACAAGGAAATAGTGGTAACCCTGTCTTACCTCCCAGAGTTTAAACAGTTTTAAAAGGTTTTATTACTCATTCTTTGTATTTAAAGAATTAGTCATGAGGAAGTTAGTGGTGAGCTGGCCCAAACCTGGGTCACCCTGGGTAGGAAGTGGCTGAGATATTTGTAGCAGATTTTAAGCTTTTTATAATCTGCTGGCCACTTTGGCTAAACACACCCAAGACCACCTACTCCACTATTCCCTCCCAGCCATCACAGCAAAAAACTCCCGCCAGGATGGATAGGAAGGAGGTTACTTCTCATGAAACACCACCAAGGTAACCGTCTGGATTTTACGAGCATTTAATATATGCCAGGAACAAAATTATAGATTTTGTCATATTATAAACATTAAATAGGCCAGCCCACAGACCACCTAGGGTTCACTCGCAGATTATACCATGAATTCAGACTCCAGGACTATCCAAAAGGCAGGCATGTTGCTGGGTGATATTCCTGCTGCTAAGTGCATGAGGAACACACATAAAACTGGAGCACTCCTGCAAATGATCTGCTGTAACCTATGCAGAATTAATGAGATCCTGACGCCAGAAAATAAAGTCTCTCTTTTTAGAATAAGAGGACCTGAAACCTCTACTCTAAAATCAAAATTGGTTGAAAGCAATCAGGTTTCTTTTTCACTTCTGAGAACCAACATTAAAGTAACTACATGAATTCACACTCTGAGCTGAGTGACATTTCAAGAAGGGGAGACTGAACTTACTGACATATGAAAATAAGTCTCACAAGAATGAAGAATTAAAGATCAGAAGACCTCAATTAGCGGTAATAAGAAATAATCCAAAATATTTGTTTAAATGTTGGATAATTTTTAAGGACAAAGTGACTAAAATTAATGTTGCAACTTTTCCAGAACTGTTTGGACTAATTTTTGTGACAAGCATAAAATGGGGCAAGGCTAAAATCTCATATTCCAAATTTAGTCAGCTACGAAGTTTCAAACTCACCCCCCATATAACCTCAAAAAATTTTAAATAAGATGGTTTATAACAAATACTGAAAATAAATCATCCTTGAATACTTTTCGATTTTCCCCAGTGTACCACAAATCACATCCAGAAACCCAAACAAAACAATCACTGAAATGTTTCAGACCCACTGCTGAAACTCAGAGCTGCAGGACAGAAAGAGAGAACTCAGCGGATGGGCTGCTCTCTCTGCTTGGGCAGCACTGGTCTTCTGGAGGTCCCAGGCCATGCACGTTCAAATTGTGAGTCCATAAAAGCCAGCAGTAACATTAAAATAATAATAATAACATAAATAAAAATAAGCTCTGGTTAGAGGGAGAGGATTCGTTTACTGCTACCCTGCTGAGGTACATTTGACCACCAAAAGCAAGAAAGCTATTAGCATCCTGAATTAATGAGTATAGTGGTTTTCAAACAAGACATTTTCATGATGGACACAATGTGGACTCAGCAAAGTTCCTCCTTCAAGAAAAATATAGCTTCTATTTCAAAGAGCTCTGATTAGTCTTAACACCATTAGGGAACCATCAAGGATTTGTGTTCTTGTTACTGCTGTTAACTATCAGTTACTTTCTAAACCAAGAATTGTGGGTAGTTAACTTGACCGGTAGTCAAGGTTTAGGAATGCAGGAGCAAATCCAAGGTACAGCCGAGCTTCAAATGTGGACAGGCCTCAAGAAGTTTGGAATCTTTTAAGGTTGTCAGGTCCTAGCCTTTCTCATCATCACCATTATCACTGTTATACTTACTTGTCCAGATTCTATAAATAAAAATTCATTTCCTTCATCACATCCCCCCCGAAAGCACTGAACACTACACAATTTTAGGAATCCTCAGTAAGCTTTATTAAACCAATTACAATCAAAAACCAAATTAAATCCACCTAATGAATAAATTCTCAACCACCATGAACTGCTTATATAACATACCCAGCAGTTATCTGTTTAAAAAGTCAATATTAGTTCCTTTTGTAAATTAATTACCAAAAATATAACTGTTTTCAGTCACTTTCCATAATACTTGAAAGTACAAATACAAATTAAATAAGGTTCAAAAGACCACATACAACAAAATAGTCTATAAAAAAAGCTAATTTTAAAAGAATTACTCGGGCCGGCCCTGTGGCTTGGTGGTTAAGTGCGCGCGCTGCGATGCTGGCGGCCCGGGTTCGGATCCCGGGTGCGCATCGAGGCACCACTTCTCTGTCCATCCTGGGGCCGAGTCCCACATACAGCAACTAGAAGGGTGTGCAGCAGTGACATACAACTATCTACTGGGGCTTTGGGGGCAAAAAATAAAATAAATAAAATCTTTAAAAAAAAAAAATAAAAAAAAAATAAAAGAATTACTCAATTTACTTTGTAGCATTTATTTTGTTACATAAAATCATTTGAAACAGTACACGTTTTCTGTATCATACATAAAAGTTCACATCCAGATGTCTTCTCTATCAAATCTTTACTCTTTCTCCTTTGTCAAAGTCTTAATTTTCACTCCTGGCTAGATTTTTCTTCCTTGGCCGTTCTTTTGGTTACCCCACTGAAATACTTCTCACGGAAGGAATTATGACCTTGGTACGGCAGAAAGCGATCACTTAGCAGATGTGAATACTGGTCCCGGTTCTGGTTGGTTGGAAAATACAGAAAATAAAGATGTTTGAGTTATTTCTTTAGTTAACTTGCGACCAAAGCAGTCATTTACTTGAAGCAAAATCTCACGCTCTGGTGCACATTTGTTTTTTTTTTACTACCTGAATTAGAAATGTACCACCACTTGTTTGCATCATGCTTGGGTATCCCAAGTGTTCTCACCTACTTCACCTCCTTTGAGTCTCTCTGCACAGAGAGGACAAACATTTTTACTGGGAAAACAGGGACCCAGAGAGGGCAAAGAGAATCACCCCAGGCCACACAGTTGAGACGAGCACGTGCATCTTCTGATTCTTAGTTCAGCACAAACCGAAATCATCTATGACTACAAGAATTACCAAACAAGGAAGCTTCTACTCCAAAGGTATATAATCACAAATTATTGTACTTGCATGAAGTCATACAGATAAATAAAATTGTCTGAGGGTATATCCATATTCAGTTAATGAAATAAATGATTCCTGGCAACTTCAAGTAGCCACACTAGATGAAGGTACGGGGTAAACAAGTGACTTCCACACATTTAGACTCCAGAGACAGGTACGGACTAGAGCTCAGACTGGCATTTGGACACTGGAAATATCCATCTGGGTCAGAATGCCCTATTTCAGCTTAGAAAACTGAGGGATAAGAAGACTGACAGAAAACACTGAAACATCAGCTTCTCATCCAATTTCACTAGCTATCTCAAACTGTGAAAAAAAATCTAATTAGAAATAAAATCTCATTTCCCATGTACTACTGTAAATTCATATTCAATTGCATGTGGATTGATGTGATTTTGAGAATAGGTATAGAGACACAATTAGAAAATATGAAGCCTAATTTTTTATCCTGGTTTCAGTACCAAAATGGTTATCTACAAATACACCTGGAAGATAACAATCCTCAAAATATTTTTATATTTTTCCTTATTTCTGTATGAGATGAATATCTTCACCCTTTCCCTCATAACTAACATGAATAAAAGCCCAGGTTTAGCCAAAATAAAATTATCTTGGTTGATTTGTTTATTCAGAAACTATTTTGCCACAGAATCTTAAAAAAAAAAATCGCACAAAAACCAAATTAAACATACCCAGATTTCCTGATTCATCAAAAAAAAAAAAAATAGGTGGCTACTTAAGTTTTATGGCACTAAGTATGTGACAGTTCCAAACTCCTGCAAGCACATGAAAATATGCCAATGGTTACTAACTTCAGGCCACATAATCCCCAAAACATAAAAGATAAATTTTATCTGGTCAACCTCTAGGTATACAATTAAAGAATACCAAATTAAAGGTAATATTTACTGGGTATTTATTATGGGCCAAAAACTATACTAAATGCCTTATATGCACTATCTAACATAAACTCAGCTCTAAGAGATAAGTACACTATTATCTCCATTTACAGACGAGGAATTCTTTAAGAGCTCAGACCCAAGACAATACAGCTACTAAGGCCAGAGCTAGGAGTGGAACACACATATATCTGACCCTAGAGACTGTACTCTTACCTACAAGAGAATGAGGTTTCCTCCAAAAGAGCTAACTTTTTTCCCAACTCAAGAAGCAGGAGAATCTCGGAATAAGCAGGTGGTGGACGAAGGCTCTGACAGCTGAGCTGCCTACTCAGAAAGGAACAGAACTGGACAGAAGTACTATCAGCTTAGTTCTACGAACTAAGAGGATTATGTCAATGACACAAAGTTTTCACACCAGGAGGAGACAGAAGGAGCCACGGGGATGCTTGAGGGATTCTACAACCCTAGGAGCACAGTCGACTTGAGAGGAGGACTCAAGTCTGGTCCACATCTCAGGACTGTACCTGGGACCGCAGCAACACAGAACAGGGTTGCAGCATCTAACCTTGGCTTGTGCGTTTCAAGTGTTATCAAAAGTCTGATTGAAGAGCCACACAAAAAGGAGGGACATCCACCATCTACTCCTCCAAGTGTCCTAAATTCTGTCCTTAAATCAATAAGATCACCTGTCCACTTCCTGAACTACATTAGCTTAATCCTGGCAGAAAGTCTTTACTTGGTTATCCTGTAAAGCTATGTCCAGACGCTGACATCTCTCCTGCTACTCCACTTCTCCTCACAGCTCTGTGCATCCGTCTCCACGAAGTCATCAAAGTCGGAAATCTTGGTCAAAGTCCGCTCCCTTTTCACCTCACATTTAGTCAGTCCTAAAATCTTAGATTCTGCATCCTAAATATCTCAAATCCACTCTCCTCTTCACCTGTAACTCCAGTACCATAGTCTAAACCTTCCTCATCTCTCCTTGTTTTTCTCCTAAACGGCCAGTTGCCCTGCCTTCAGTGGCTCCCTCTCCAGTCTACTGTCCATACGGAGATCAAACTCAAGTTACTAAAATGCAAATCTAATATGCCAGCATTCCTGGCTAAATCTAAATGGGTTCGAACTTTCCCCAATTCTGAGGCTTTTCCCTTCACGTTTGGGAGTTAGATTCAATTGCACACCAGTTTGCTGAATGTCCTCACTTTCCCCTCCCTACAAGAGGGATGAGAACACCGTCAGGCCACGAGGTCCTTCCCAGCTCTGCCCTCTCCTCTCTTCTCCCTGTGAGTCCTCTAGGCCAAGCAAGATCACCTCTACGTGGAATGCACTGCAGACTACTGCACAGGATGTTCTGGAGCCGCAGTGGTGAGGAGGGTGAGACAGGGCAGAAATGTGCGATTCCAGAAGGCAGAGGTGTGGTGAGAGCACGAGGACGGCTGGGACTGATGGGGGCGCAGTTGTGCCCAGCCCACCTAAGCTGCCGACCATGCAGCTCACCAGAGGAGGCAGGAGACAAAGCCAAAGCACAACGGAAGATAGGCTTCTTCATAGATCAGAGAGGGCTTTACAAAATAGCTTGTCTTTGATCTGAATGATATAAATAGAGAAAACTGGTGATAAAGAACAGAGAATATAAAGATCAGAGTCAGAGACTGGGAGTGAACAGCAGAAGCCTGGAAAACTCAAAATCAAGAAACCATGTACTACCTACGACATTCTCTATCTGAATAGCTCAGACCTCAAGTTTCCCTCAGAATAAAGTAAAAGCAAAATAAGCCCCAACAGACCACATGTTCAGTGCTACAGGGACCCACGGCAGACAAATATGTGCTCCTGGAAAAGTTGGGAAAGACTATTAACCTTAGAAATGCAACCTCTGGGGAAAAAAGAAAAATCCTATTTTCTTTATCCCCCAGGGAGTAGACAAGAATCAATGTGAGGTATGCGTTTGCGTCCTATGTTGGAACGGCTCCTTCTACAAGACTGATTGCCCCCTGGTTGTGAAATAAGACATTCATAACAAAAGCTCCTAGAGAACTCAAAAGCTCCAAATCCCCTGTGCACCAGGGATCTGGCAAGGGCCGTTCTATTACTAGCAGCCTAAGTCCTTCAGGGAAAGCCAGACATTGCAGGGACTGTGGCTACCACTTTCATCTAAGTGGAAAAGGCACGGTTCATAAAATGTTCCAAAAGAGACATCCAGTATATCTATGGTCAACCACATGTTATCACACACATATCATACACGAAAATATCATATACCTATGAACAATACACATTTAAAATATACCCTAGTCCATATGAAATATACTATTTGCAGCATTCAGAATTTACGTTACCTCGATGCTAAGGAATACGGCAAACTCGATATTTTTTTCTCTTTTCTCTTTCATGCCATCTTTAGTTTAGTTTACCAAGGCTCACACTTGAGATGATGATATTCAGCCCTACATATTTTTCATCACCTTTTCATGACTCTTCTCTATTCACATTCTCTGCTCATCTCAATCAAGACTATCTACAGATTTTTTTTTTCAACTCAGTATCTCGAAAGCCAAAGTGTTTACTTAAAAGGAGAAGAGCATCCTCAAGCAACACAACCCTAGAGGTCCTTCGTTAACTCAAGCTTGCCCCAGTGTTCGAGTGCTGGTTTCTCTAACACTTCCAAATCTATCACTATCAGTCATGATATCATCTACGTTTCATAGAACCTGAGTTCCGTCAATTTTTAGTAAGCAAGAAAGCATGAAAAACAAAAACACACACAGAACTAGGAAGTGTCAGGAGAGAAAACTACGGCAATGAAAGATTACATTACACCTTTCCCAAATTTCATAACTACTGGTTAAATTTTGGAGCATGGCAGTAGTTAAGGAGATATGAATAAAACATTAAGATTGTTGGTTACACAGTCTATAGTTTATCACTTTTTATAACCAGAAATTAAGAGTTTCTGTAGGAAAATTTATGCTAGCTACAGATGGCTACATAATAGAAATATACAGCTTTTGGATCTATCACTTAACCTTGTAAGACAAATTGCAGTTGTAAATATGACAAGAAATACACAAGTTCTAATTCAAGAAAGCACTAACATATGTCTACAACTATGTGTTTTACGTAAGTCAATTATTTAATTTTATGCATCTTTTCATAGCAGATTATTATCTAAATTTTACAGATAAGGAAAGGGAGACTGATTGAGTTTAAATAATCTGCCACAGGTCATGCAGCTAGTAAGTAGCATTGCCAGAATTGTAGCCTAGATCAAACTTCAAAGCTCATGCTTTTTCCATCACACTTTTTTTTTTTTCAGTAGAAATCACATCAAAACATTGGTTAAAGAGTTAACTTCCCACATGGTAGATTAGTGGATGGTTCAAAATGGAGTTTGACATTTAGAGGAGATTCCTCACAGAACAGCGACATTATGGTAGCACATATTTCAGATCTAAACTTTTAGACAGAACCCCTTTAACCACTGTCCCACCCAGCCAATTTCCTGTCCTATCAGTACTGCTAATTCTAAACATAAACCACTGGAGGAATTTTAACACACTTGCCAAAGAAACCAAAGGAAGCCTTACAATTGGTGGTGCACTTTTATGTGTACACTGCCCTCTGCTGGCTGAAGCAGAGAAATCCTTCTTGATAGTATTTCCTGACATGGATAAAGACAGTTTAAAACAGAGCTGAGCAGACATCCGACAGTCGGGAGCGCTCTGTTTCCCTCACTGTTTGTAAGTCCTGATTGCTGTAAACATCGAGAGTCAAAGAGCATCAACATGACCAGGACGGCCATCTTCCTTCAGGGAGCATTAGCACTGATTCACACCATCTCATTCTTTAAAGAACGATGTGGAAATATACAAATACACATTCACCTTGGTGATGCTCAAGTGTATCACTGTCATTCATGTCCTACCTAGAAGTGCAAATTATTCTCTAGAAAAAGTACATAAACTAGACCTTATTCAAGTTAATCCTTAATTATTTTTACAACTAACTCTACATCAAAAATAGAGGTTCAAAAAGAAGAAAAAAGATATTAAAAGGAATGTACTTCAGCCACTTATAATGTAATAAATTTTAATGTAAAGGGGAACAAATTCTCAAGAAAAGAAATAAAACTATGTATTGTGCAGCAACGTTTGAAACACTTTAGATGGAACTAAGGACACTGCATTATACCGTGAGAACACATATATGTAAGAGTGTTTCTCAAACTCAGTGTCATGAACTGCTCAGACTTTAAAGGAACTAAAGATGTGTCATGAGAACTCCACTTAAGTAAAACTATCCTTCCAATTACTGTCTTCTCCCAGAAATTTGCCATTTTCTGTTATCATCGCCTCCTCAAATAGAGGGAAGGTGCTATGGCGATTTAGCTGCTTTTTTGGTTTGCTTTTCACGAGAAATGAGGCCTAGGTATCATGAGCTTAAAATGTTTCTGTAACACTGATTTTTGAAGAGTGATGTCAGGGTAGTGATAAAATTCAGTGTATTTTCAAACACAAAACTTTTAGCTAGCCATATCTAACTGTTCCTATTCTTCTTTCAAATGGATGATTAAAATACTGTTGAATTTGATTGTTTTTATTCTAGAAGGGCCCAAAATAATCACTGAACGTTACTACTCATTTCATAAATATTCACTGAGTAGTGAGCAAATTCACAGAGGTTATATACTATTGACAGAATGACATTACACAATATACACCCAAACATATACTTTCAAACTGTGACTAAACACTGGGAAGAAAAGGGTCCATAAGACCGTAAGGAGACATCTAGTTAGGTGGGGTTAAGAGAATGGACGAGAAAGGCTTTCCTTGAGAAGTGACTTTTACCTGAGACCTGAAGGATGAATTAAACTTACTCAGAGAAAGAGAAGAAAACATTCTAGGGAACACAATGAGAGAAGAAACATACTCCGAGAGACTCTGAGACTAGAAAGAGATAAGTACATTCCGGGAACTGAAAGCAGGCCAGTGTGGCTAAGGCTTGGTAAACAAAAGGGAAGGCGACACAAAATGAACTCAGAGAGAGAGGCCAGTAAATGAGGCTGGCCTTGAAGGTTATGTGAAGGATTTTGACTTTTATTCTAAATTCCACAAAAAGACATTGATGACTTTTAAGCAGGGGAGTCGCATTATCTCTTTACATTCTGAAAGGTACTCCGACTACTGTATAGGAAATGTAATGGCAGGAGAAATTGCAGAAGCAGGGAAACCAGTTGGGAGACTACTGCAGTCAGTAGCCCAGGAAAGCAGCATGGAACCTACCCTTCAGGGGAAGGGGGAAAGATAAAAACACATGCAAGAAAACTACCATCCACTCAGTTACTCCAAGCCAGATTTCTGAAAGTTATCCTTAACTCCTGTCTCCCTCACCCCAATTACCCAATCAGTCATTAAGTCCTGCCCCATCTACCTCCCCCAAAACTCTCGATTCCATTTTCTCCTCTACAAGCTCCAATTCTTCTTTGCGGAGTTTACAGCCACATCATCTTCTCACGACCACACCAGCAGCCTCCACACTGGTGTCATAGGGAACTTTTCCACAACTCAAACTCGCCTGCATATTAAAGCCCGGTGACCTTCCTAAAACTCGAACTTCTGCCCCTCTTCTAACTAACATCCCTCATGGGCTTGCCATCACCAACAGGATAAACTTGAAACTCTTTGGTATGTAAAGATCACCACTAGGCATCCCTGTGGTTTTCCACTTCATCTCCAACCACTCCTGTCTCAAATACTTGGTATTTCAGTCATGTCCGGAGTTCCCTGAATATATCACAACCCCTCTCATGCCTCTGTACCTTTGCTTAAAATATTGGCTTCCTCTCAACTCCAGCGCCATCTCCTCAGGTAGGCGCTCTCTGGCGTTCATGTAGCACCTTGCACAGACCACTACACAACCAAATGCATTATGTGGGAATGGGCTGGGTGACTATTTGTCTCACTGTCAAAGTTCTCTAAGGATAAGGACTATGCCTTATTAGTCTGTTTAGCCTCAACACCTTATACAAACGGTCCCATAAACACAGCCTGAGTGATGAAAGCCATGGTTTTCTCCTCAGGGAACATCTAATCAAGTCAGAGAAAGAAAACATACAAAAATAGGAAAAATACATGAATGTAAGCAATCATTAAAAGACATAGTTTTCTTTCTCATTTCTCCTGCACCTTTTCCAAAATTTCACCTGTCCTCAAGACCTTATCTGTTTATTCACTCTCAGCAAAAACTTACATTCTTTACACAGAAAAAAGGGGTAACCAGGTATGAACTTCCTCAACTTCCTTGTCCTCACCCCATCCTCTACTACAAACTGGATCCCCCTTGATTAATTCTACAGCCTCATCTCTCATACCACTCCTTACCCACATTCTGACTAAAGCCAAAATTCTCTCATAGTGTCCCTTTACTGCCAAAAGAGTTACTTTTATAGAATCCCTCAAACTTTGATGAAAATACCTAGGGATAATCATCAATGTATAAAATTACTGCTTAAAAACAAGAGATTTCCCCGAGAAAGGTGTCACTCTGGAGATGAAGTTGACAGCCATTCAGAAGAAAACCAAATGGCTTCTATTTTAACTGTAGGTCAGGTTTAAGTTGTCCTTTTACTTACTGACAGTTCCTGATAATGAGATAACAATTTCTTCTACCTCACTAGTATTAACCTCAAGTCATTTATATTCTTAAAGTGACAGTAGTTTATACAAAACAGCAGTTTCATTGCAAACACTTGAATACAAATGGCTTATGAAACTTATTCTATGATAAGTGAAAACCAATGATGCTGTCATCATAGTGAAAGACACCAAACTGGCCATGCTCTTCTAATTTTGTCAAGACAGACTTTTGGATTCATGAAACGGATTAAAGCTGATATACACACTTAAATAAGGTGAGAGGAAGAAGGCAAAGAGATGGAAGAGAAAAACAGTGGGTAGCTTTTCTTTCTTGTAATCAGCAGAGAGTGAAATGAAATGTAAATGACAGTGCTGAATATAATGGGCCTCAGTTCAGCTTCAGGGTAATTACCCATGTCCGGCTTTTGTTTAAAAATCCTGCTCCCCTTATCAAAGCTTCCACTGTTCTGCATCTGGCACTGGACAGTAGCTACAGAAACCACTTGTGCTCAAGTTATACAACTATAAACAGCACGAGGCCATTTCCAACCAAGGACAAGCAGGTCACGAGTCTGGCAGCCAGTACTATTAAGAGAAACCTCTGGCATTCTTAATGGGAACAAGGTGAGGCCAGAAACCGTCATCCCTAAATTAGGTATTTACATATCATCCGTACTTCAAAAAATTTCATTACTCTGCAAGATATTAAGTTACTTAAAGTCTATTAAAATATTTTAATATATATTAAAATCTTCATATCTAGAGTTTTGAAAATGAGTGACATTTAACAATTGAACTTTGACATCTGGCACTCAGCACATAATTTCTTTGTAACTGTAAAAAGACCATCATGGATATTCGTGCTATCATGATGATACAGAACTATGAGTACTTTCTACATACCCCCCACTAAAATCTACAACTTTATAAAATTCAAAACTTAACTTCAAATATTAAAAGAATACAGGGTCAACACACCAGACAAAAAGGTAATGACAACTTAGTTACTATTTCTAGTAGTTAATTAAAATTAAGAAGAATCTTACCCTAAGCAGCAAAGGGTGAATAACAGACCAAAACACGCACAGGCACACACATACATACTCTCTCACTTTAATTTGGAGATTATTCATCTCCTAGGTGACTTTTTAAACTGTCGCAATCCATTAAACGAAAAATTTAATAAAAATACATATGCAGTTATATAAAGATCAAAAACAAGCAAAATTTATTTGCTTAGGAATGAATTCAATAGTGACAATATTACAAAGGAAAGTAAGCAAGTGATGACCATAGAAGTCAGACCAGCAATCACACTTGCAGGGGGAGGTGTTTATGATCAGAAACAGCCACAAAAGGGGGTGCTTCTGGGGTGCGGCACTATCTAATCTTGACCTTGGCAGTGGTTACATAGATGCTCACTTTATAATTATTTATTAAACTGTACACTTATGTTTTTGGGTAAAAAAATACATGTTAAAATCTCAAGGTTGGATTCTTGGTGGGTCATAGAGTGGGAAGAAGACACAAGTTCATGTTTGAATTTCAAAAAACATTAGAAAGATAATTCTAAAATAACCATATGATAAATAAAGAAAAGTACAAAAAATTAAAAGTAGAAAGTTCGTCATTTGAGAATTATAAAAGCTCCAGAGGATTATGCTGACTCCACACATAAACTTCCCATTTCCCTAAACCATTCATACCTTGGATGCCTGAATCATACTTTATACTTCGAGACTGACCTCTGCCTAAGATTCTGTATCATCAGTACATTAAAGACTGTTTTACTGTCACAGCTTGAAAAATATGAGCATTAGAGCTGGAGCCTAAAGACAAATGCTCTCTCTGCCTTCAGAGAACTGCTTTTTCCTGCAAGTAACAGTCATATCCAAAGAGCAACAGAAGCAGAACGATCCAGATATCTTAAATGACTATATTCCTGGAGCTGGTAGGGGATAGATTTTCGCTTTTTCTTGGTTTACCAGAAACAATAATTTAAAACTATCATAATAGCATTAACTTAACAAGGAATTCAGTTTGTTTGGCAAAATCATTTAGTTTAGAAGAAGGATAAAAGAAAAAGTCAAATGATGACCCTCTAAGATTTAAATTCAAGGTAAAGTACCACTAACAGCAAAAGCAATTCATTCAGAACTAAGTAGATGAAGTGATCCTTAAAAGTGAATTCATGCAACACGATATGCAGCATCACCAGGCTCCTATCTGCTTTATAAGTCTTTTTCAAACATCTCAAGTTAAAACATAACTTATAGACAATGCAAATAGTTGCCTTCTTTGCTATACAAAATAATTGTTAAAAAGGTTCTCTCTCTCCCTCTCTCTCACACCTACAGAGACACACATTTTGATGGTAATGAATACTGTAGTATTAAGACCTAGACTGAGTTCATATCCAACTACCACGTTCTTACTTAGTGTCACCCTGTCTTATTTTTCTAATTGACAAATGAAGTAGAATCTATTTCCCACCAGGCATGTTATACAATTGAAATACTTCATACCTAATCTCTAATATTTCAGAGCTCTAATCAAAAGGAAAATACCCATCATCCTGGCAAGAGATAGACAAAAAAAAAAAGTACTTCAAAAAGAATAGTCAACCAGAAGGAACCACCTTTAATTCAAACAGCTGCCAAAGAAAAAACAACTAACAACAGTAATCCTGAGAAACGATAATGCATAATGGAAACAGGCACAGAATTATGTCAGCAAAACACCATAGTCCATGATTAGCCACACTGCTTTACTATCATTCTATGTAGACTACTCATCACAAGTGAGTCATCCATGAGTCATCTTCTCAAACAAGTGACCTCAGTGTCTCTTCTCTCCCTTCCTCATATAAAACATGATGTTATAATGTTAATGCTTCTTTCTCCCTACACAACTTCAAAATCTTTCAGTCCTTTAGTCAAATCCCTCAATTTTCGCCACCTTCCATTCTGATTAATGAAACATTCATCAGCTTCATGTTACTGGACTCTTTCATTCAGTCCAAAATAAAAAATTACATTAACTTCCATCACCTGCCACTATGACCTCCCAATATTCTCTATTTTAAATCATCTGAACTATACTGGCTAGCTATAAAAAATAATGACAACTGTTATTTACACAATATTGTAACTTTAGTCTAAATTAATGTCTATATAATATCTACAACTAAACTTACCTATACTTCAGTACTTCTCAAATCACTAGGAGTGTAAGGTGGTATGTCAGGTAAACAAGCCACAAAACAAACAGGGCATGTGATGGCCCATTTAGTGCAATGGCAATTTAAAATAATTGTTTATATTTAAACAAGTACTATATAGAGTATAAAAGTTGCATGAATGTTTAAAAAAGATCTCAAGGAAGTCTTGAAAATGGCTACTTTGGGTACTCTTTCGTCTAAGTATTCTGGTAGAAAAGGTTGAGAGAGTATTGTTCTAGCTGACTTTCACTGAAAACATAACTATTACACTCATACTCTGATCTGTTCTGGACCACTCTGGAGATTACCATTTTTCTCCTATGAATTTTATATGAGAAAAGTGTTTTGTAGGAGTTACCACTGTGATCACAACTATACACAGCAGCATCAACTACATGTTCCATCAACAGGAAAAATGAGCTCTAATAAAACAAATCACACTCTACCATGGCCCTATGAGCGATGAGGAAAGCCTGTCTTTACAAGAAACTGGTCATATGTCATTCAAGAATATCTGCCTTTTAATCTTGGCATATTCTAAAGGCAGAAATGCGTTTTGGTAAAGATGTAACATGATGTAGAAAAAAGGATACAGAATTTCAAGTATGAAGAGGAGTTTCGGTCTCAGCTTGGCCACCTGCCACTTAAGTGAACTGAGCGAGGCCTACACCACTACCTCATCTCTAAAACGGGCAAAATAATAAGGTCAAATGGATATGAAAGCTTTGTAAAGAACAAAGCTTTATGAAAGTGTTATTTATCATTCCTTAGCTTCCAGACTATATTAAGAGGGAATAATGGCAAAAACTGGCTCTTTTTATCAGGGAGCTTCATAATTTTAACATGGTTAGCAAGAATTTTCTTCTTTACTACCAATGTTCAATAAGTCTAAAAACTATAGCCAATAATATAAAAATACAAAATTTTAGGAAGTATCTATATTCTGTAGACAGTTTTTGCATTTATAACTTACGCTTACATTTTAAAAGGGGGAAGAGGGAGAACACTTTATAACAACGTATCAAGTGGGCCAAAAGTTATACTGATGTTAAACCTAACAAATGATAAATCAAAAATGAAGAGACACAGTATACAAAAGTGTAAAAATCTAAAATTAATAGTCTTCCATTGCCAAAATCAACAACACCGAACAAGCCTGAGAATAATTTGTTAGATGCGTATGAGAACTGTTTGACAATTTTATGTCATCACTTGCATTATAAAGGACTAGGATCTTGCTGCAATTATATACACTCCTCTCCATACAGACAGAAGGTAGAAATGAAGTAATTAATTAAAAAGCAAACATGATTAATTTAACATGACAAAGTATGTTCAGTTATAGTAAACTCCATATTAGCTAAAACTCACTGATTAAATTGATTTTATAAAGTGAAGACCATTTCAAAAAATTACTACTTGATATTAGGCTTTTTTTCTTCATTTTTATTTTTATTTATTTATTTATTTTATTTATTTATTTTTCCCCCAAAGCCCCAGTAGACAGTTGTATGTCATAGCTGCACATCCTTCTAGTTGCTGCATGTGGGATGCGGCCTCAGCATGGCCGGAGAAGCGGTGCGTCGGTGCGCGCCAGGGATCCGAACTCGGGCCTCCAGCAGCGGAGCGCGAGCACTTAACCGCTAAGCCACGGGGCCGGCCCTTTTTCTTCATTTTTAAAATCAATTTGACAAGGACAAAAGTAAAATGATAAAAGCCAACCAAACAAAAACTAGCACTGCACTCATACGTTTAAAAATATCTAAGGTGCGTGCCCTTATTTATCATTTTTATGCAGAAGAAAAACTCTCAGAAGCATCCTTATATCATTCTGTGTCTTCTGAGTATCAAATAAATTTGCTAAGAGAAATACTATAAATCTGGAGAAAAAATACTAGACTTTCTTAAACAAATTAAACTCAGGGGAAAGCAAATGTGAAACTGTCCAAAATGGGTCTTAAGTTTGACATTAAAATAGAAATGACTGTTTTATTATATGGCTCCATTAATTATTAGAGTCTTTTCTCTATATCATCCACCTTCCAATTCTTTGGAACAGTGTTTCAAGCTATCATAACCATTATATGGGGCAAGTACCGTTTATGGAAGCCACAAAATAGAGAACGCTGATGTCATTCACTTTGCTCTCTAATATCAAGAGTTAAAACTACAAAATTTATAGGTAATATTTGTTTTTTTCATGTATTAAAATACATGTATTAAAATAAGTGTTTAATACATATTTTTATTTGAGATTATTTTAATACACATTTTTTTACCTGTATTAAAATAAATCAACTGAACAACCTAAGTATACACCTCAAGGAACTAGAAAAAGAAGAACAAATGAAGCCAAGAACTAGTAGAAGGAAGGAAATAAAGATCAGAGTGGAAATAAATGAAATAGAGACTAAAAATACAATTGAAAAGATCAATGAAACTAAGAGCTGATTCTTTGAAAAGATTAAGTTGATAAAACTTTAGCTAGACTCATTAAGAAAACATTTCATTAAGAAAACAAAAGAGGGCTCAAATAAATAAAATCAGAAATGAAAGAGGAGTCATTACATTACAACCACAGAAATACAAAGGGTCATAAGAGACTACTATGAACAATTATATGTCAATCAAATTGGATAACCTAGAAGAAACAGATAACTTCTTAGAAACATACAACCTTCCAAGAATGAGTCATGAAGAAATCTGAACAGACCAATTACTAGTAAAGAAACTGAATTAATAATCAAAAACATCCCAAAAACAAAAGTCTAGGACCAGATGGCTTCACTGATGAACTCTACTAAACATTCAAAGAAGAATTAATAACAGTCCTTCTCAAACTCTTCTAAAAAACAGAGGAGGAAGAGAACACTTTAATAGCATTATCCTGATACCAAAACCAGACAAGGATACCACAAGACAAGAATATTACAGACCAATATCCCTCATGAACACAGACGTAAAAATCCTCAATAAAATAACAGCAAACCAAATTCAACAATACATTAAAAAGATCATACATCATGATGAACTGGGATTTACCCCAAGGATGCAAGGATGGTTCAATATCTGCAAATCAATCAACGTGATATATCACATTAACAAAATAAAGGATAAAAATCATATGATCATCTCAATAGATGCAGAAAAAGAATTTGACAAAATTCAACATCCATTTATGACAAAAACTCTCAACAAAGTGGGTAGGGGGAACGTACGTCAACATAATAAAGGCCATATCTGAAAAGGCCACAGCTAAAAGCATACTCAATGGCAAAAAGCTGAAAGCTTTTCCTCTAAGATTAGGAAAAAGACAAGTATGCCCACTCTCACCACTTTTATTCAACATAGTATTGGAAGTCCTAGCCAGAGCAATTACGCAAGAAGAAGAAATAAAAAGCATTTAAATTGGAAAGGAAGAAGCAAAACTGTCACTATTTGCAGATGATATGATACATACAGAAAACCCGCAAGACTCCACCAAAAAACTGTTAGAATAAACAAATTCAGTAAAGTTGCAGGATACAAAATATACAAAAATCAGTTGCATTTCTATACACTAAGAATGATCAGAAAGAAAAACTAAGAAAATCCCATTTACAACTGCATCAAAAAGAATAAAATATCTATGAATAAACTTAACCAAGGAGGGAAAAGACCTGTACACTGAAAATTACAAGACAGTGAGGACAGAAATTTGAAGACACAAATAAATGGAAAGATTCTGTGCTCACGGATTGGAAGAATTACTATTGTTAGAATGTCCAAAGTAAAATTCAACACAATTGCTACCAAAATTCCAATGGCATTTTTCACAGAAATAGAATATACAATCCTAAAATCTGTATGGAACCACAAAGGACCGCAAATAGCCAAACCAATCTCGAGAAAGAACAAAGCTAGAGGCATCACTCCCTCATTTCAAACTATGTTAAAAAGCTATAGTAATCAAAACCGCACAGTACTTGCATAAAAACAGACACACAGATCACTGGAGAGCCCAGAAATAAACCCAAGCATATGTGGTCAATTAATTTATGACAAAGGAGCCAAGAATATACAAGTGGGAAAGGACAGTCTCTTCAACAAATGGTGATGGGAAAACGGGACAGCCATATGCAAAAAATGAAACTAGACTACTATCTTACACGATACGCAAAAACTAACTCTAAATGGATGAAAGACTTGAATGTAAGACCTGAAACCATAAAACTCCTAGAAGAAAACATAGGCTGTACTGACCCTTGACATCAGTCTTGGCAATGATTTTTTGGATCTGACACCAAAAACAAAGGCAACCAAAGCAAAAATAAACAAGTGGGACTACATCAAACTAAAAAGCTTCTGCATGGTCAAGGAAATCATCAACAAAATGAAAGGCAACCTACTGAATGGGAGAAAATATCTGCATATCATATATCTGATAAAGGGCTAACATCCAAAATATATAAAGAACTCAACTCAATAGTAAAAAAACAAACAATCCAATTAAAAAATGGGCAGAGGATCTGAATAAACATTTTTCCAAAGAAGACATACAGATGGCCAACAGGCACATGAAAAGATGCTCAACCTCACTAATCGTCAGGGAAATGCAAGTGAAAACCACAATGAGGTACCTCCTCACACCTATTAGAATGGCTATTATCAAAAAGACAGGAGATAACAAGTGTTGGTGAGGATATGGAGAAAAGAGAACCCTTGTGCAGTGTTGGTGAGAATGTAAATTGGTACAGCCACCAAGGAAGACAATATGGAGATTCCTCAAAAATTAAAAATAGAACTATCATATGATCCAGCAATACCACTTCTGGGTATTTATCCAAAGAAAACAAAAACACTAATTTGAAAAGATATATGCACCCCTGCATTATTTACAATAGCCAAGATATGGAAACAACCTAAGTGTCCATCAATGGACGAATGGATAAGAAAATGTGGAATGCAATGGAATGGAATACTATTCAGCCATAAAAAAAAAAGAATGAAATCTTACTATTTGTGACGACATGAATGGACCTCAAGGGCATTACGCTTATTGAAATAAGACAGAGAAAGATAAATACCATATGATCTCACTTATACATGGAATCTGAAAAAACAAAACAAAACAAAAAAACCCAAGCTCATAGATACAGAAAACAAATGGGTGATTGCCCGGGGTAGGGGGGAGGCCAAAATGGATGAAGGTGGTCTTAAGGTACAAACTTCCAGTTATAAAATAAATAAATCATGGAGATGTAACATACAGCATGGTAACTATAGTCAATAGTACTGTATTTATTGCATATTTGAAAGTTGCTAAGAGAGTAGATTTTAAAAATCCTCATCACAAGAAAAAATATTTTGTAACTATGTGTGGTAACACCTGTTAACTAGATTTATTGTGGTGATCATTTTGCAATGTATACAAATATCAAATTGTGTCGTAGTGAAACTAATATAATGTTATATGTCAATTACACCTCAATAAAAAAAAGAATGCTGAGGCCATTCACTTTATTTTCTAATAAAACTACAAAATCTATAGGTGATATTTGTTTTTTACATGTATTACTCATGTGCCTGGCACATAAATGTTAGTTACTATTATTACTACTAACTCAAATAATTACATTAAGTGCTGTGATTTCTAAGAGCTGCAATGTTACTATTTGAATTACCAAATTCCTTACTTCCCTCAAAATACTAAAAGACAAACATATACGAGAATTAACTGACTAGGAGAGTATGAAAACAGCATACCCCAACGTACAACAGAAGCCTCTCAATATAATGTATATTGGTAATCGTTAGTGTTATGGACTGAACTGTGCCCTGTCAAAATTCATATTTGAAGCCCTAACCCCCAGTATGACTATACTTGGATACAGGGCCTTAAAGGAGGTGATTCAAGTTAAATGAGATCATAACTATGGGGCCCTAACCCAGTAGACTGGTGTCCTTATAAGAAGAGGAAGAGACGTCAGCAGTGTGTGTGCACAGAGGACACAGCAAGAAGGTGGCTGTCTGCAAGCCAGGAAGAGAGGTCTCATCAGAAACCAACCCTGCCGGCACCTTGACCTTAGACTTCCAGCCTCCAGAACCGTGAGAAAATAAATTTCCATTATGTAAGCCATTCAGCCTGTGGTATTCCGTTATGGCAGCCTGAATAGTACAGTTAGTTAATTGAAAAAGTCAGTAAAAGCAGGAAAGAATACAAATGCTTTGTAAACATATTAAACATCTTATTTTAACTTAAAAAATTGTAGATTCATTTATCAATCTTTTGATATAAAATTAAGACCTAAAAAGACTTCCAGTTTTGGCTTCTGTAAAATGATGCAAGAACTTAAAAACTCTTACAAAGCAAGCTGGGTACAGAAACCTAGATTGTGATAACTTTTTTCCAACCTTTTAGAAATAGTTATCTCACCCATTCCCAATCCAAGATTCTTTTTTAGCAATTCACTTTATCCTATTTTTCTAAAGCATTCAACTTAGTTTTCATAGAAATGACAACTTTATTCTAACATTCATATTTCACTGGTCTAACTAGTATTTAATTAGATTACATAATTACCATAACAAATATAACTGGCATAAATAGCTCACAGAACAAACACAACTGACTCATGGTAAACAGATAATACAGCTGGTCAGTACAGAAGTGTACAGATAGAGGAGATATGAAGCAACTCACCCGCTGGAAATATGTGACATATTACAGGCATCAGATACTGTGTTTTAGAGCAGAAATGGCCAGGACTGGTTTATCAATTAAGTCTGAAATGGAGGTTAGTTAAGAGGGTTTCTACTATATATCCAAATAAATGGTGACCATTCAAAATTGTCACTTTGGAAGGTTGTCACTATGTTAAACAATTTGGGAACCCCTCTTTTGGAATTTCTGAATCTGCTTACTGTTTTAAATGTTTAATGCTAAATTATCATCCTTGGACCAGGATTTGATTTCCAAAAAACAACAATTAAGTAACCTGTCTGGTATATAAAACATGAGCAGCTAAGTCCAGTAAATACAATTTGAAGAAAAGCAAGGTGTTATTATAAAGCAAAATAACTATTTAATAGGAATACATTTCTTTAAATGTAAATCTAAAAGTTTCAAGAACATGCTGAATAATTATCACATAAATGTAATGAACACAAGACGCCACCTCAAGGATATATGCCATTTGAATATAAACTTCTAGTATTTCTGTTTTAAAATTGACTATCAGATACTCTCATTTTAATTACATCACATAAACCTATACACATGTATGCGAGTACACACACACACACACACACACACACACACACACACACACACACAGAGTGGACACCAATCAACTACTTATATACACATATAGCTTAGCTTTCTGACATGCCCTGATACTGGAGCCTGATTATTGAGGAAAGTTGTCACACTGAAAATTCTGAATCTTATTCAGTAATAAAAATGAGTCACTAAACTTTCTGCATAAAGAAGTGACATAATGAATGCGGTGTTTTAGTAAGATTTGTTTAACAAATAAGAACTAGAGGTGTGAAAATGGAATGAGAGAGAATTTAGAAAACTATCAGCATAAACCAGGTATATGGTAATAAGGGTCTAAATTAGAGACAGACAGCAAATGGAAATAAAGAGAAAAGCAAGAAATACATAAAATAATATATGCAAAAAGCACTCTACAAGTATTAGTTTTCATTTTGTGAAAGAATCCATAAGCTGCGAATTAGATGAAAAAAATCAAATGCAGAGTAGAGATGGGTATGACAAAATCTTCAGGCATTAACACCCTGTCCTCTTCTGCGTACCCTACAGATCCCAAAGCAAAGATGGGGCTCGTCCAAGTTTCCAGTGCATTTGGGAGAGCTTTGGTTGTCACTCCAGATAAGTTCAGCCCAAGCAGCCTTCCGCAGATTTAATTACGCTCCATCATGAGGCCTTATTCATATCAATTCTGATCTGGACATGAAATAACAGATGTTTTGTTCTTTCTCCTCAAGCTTAAATGAATTGTGAGTACGTGTGTGTGTGTGTGTGTGTGCATGTGTGCACAAGCGTGCGAGTCGGAGAGGGAAAGAGAACACATACTGGGCCCTAATAGATGGGGGAAAATTACTTTCTCCCTTATATAAAGTGACATTTTCTCCTCAGTATAGTCTGCAATCAAGTACGTTCTGCTTTTGGAGAAAAATGGTAACAAAAGTAGACTGCTAATTAGAAAACAGTTATTTAATTAAGAGTGCTCTGCTTTATACTTGAGTTAGCGACAAGGATGTCAAATACAGCCTGAAGAAGTTAGGGTCAACTTTTATTTCTGTTCTTCTATCCAACTTCTATATTTTATTGCTACCCTCTAAACCACACCAAATGCCACAAACCTCTTCACTTCTGCCTCTTCCTGAATTCATCAACAACTATTAAAAAAATCAGGGACTAACTGTTCCAAACTCCATTAGAGGAAAACTAGAAAAAATCTACTTCAGATTCTTCCAGAATTTATCCAAAAACTACGGATAATTTACCTCGAAATTCTTCACCTTTTCCATTGTTATCAAGCGCCTTGATGTGTGACTAGAAAGCTTCTGCTCACAGTTGCTAATGAGTTTCAGGCAAGGGTGCGAGGGTACCATCTCTTCAACGTATCTGAGGAAAGAATGGCTGACTGTTAGGAACACGCACATGCACACCCCACACAGGATCATCACGGGGGTTATCCAGTGTGGTACCGGACATCCTTCCACTACACACTGTACCATTCTATTTCACATATGCTAACCCATATAACCCATAACCAAGCCATATTTTTAAAAAGCAAAGTATTTTAGTATTACCACATCCAAAAAAAAGCAGTTTAATTTTTACCTATAGAACAAGAATGAGAGAGAGGATACAAGCATGTTTTGTTGAAGAACACCAAGGATTTAAACCACAAAAATACAAGACAATGATTCCACCCTCAAGATCCCACATAAGACAGGCAGAAATACATTCTATAGCAACCCCTTGACATTCATGAGGGACCAATTCATCTGGAAATTTTTATAAATTCCCACAGTATAAAGTCCAGTAGAGAATATACTTTCCCCTATAAAATGAAGTGCCCTTGCAAAACCTTAATGGCATCTTGAGACCTCTATTAACTTTGTAAATACAAGACTAAAGTTCAAATAAACTACCACTAAAATACACACTACAGATGACATCAGTTCTCCGGTCATCTTAACCATGAAATAAAACCAAGGCCATGACAATGAGTGGTGGTGACTGCTGCTGGGCAGCACATGTCCTGTGTGAATGGAGATGACGACACCTAGAAAGCAGGACAGTCAGGCTGCAGTCGTTCAGAACCTGACACCTGACAGGCTGTTGGCATCAATCTGGGCAGAAGAAACAGGTGAAAGATGTGTGGGCAACAGCTATACAGAGCAGAATTCAGAATAACAGCAGGGGAGGGGGCTCATGAGGTGTGGGTATGATTAAGAACACTGATTGCCAGTTTTTATTTTTCCTGTGCAGATCTTCATACCTTTCTAGAAAATCTCTGCAAACATTTATTACATGAGAAAGTTTAAAGCTCTGATCTAAAATGGGAAAGGTGCTGATCAGCACTTCATGCAAGGACCACCATTATCTCAGCAAGCCCGTTCTGATGCACCAACATTGTCCTCACCGGCACTCTTTTACTGACTTCTCTAGGTCTCTCTGACCTTCAGCGAGCTCTCCCTCATTACCTCAACCACATGCTCAAAACCTTCATCACCCACTTACCAAGCAACATTCATAATGCACTTCACTTTATTATCAGTGGAAGGAATTCTCTTGAAGTCATTCTCTGCCTCCTTCCTTGGGGCTTTCCAACAAGTAACGACCATTTCAGATTTCACCTCATCTAACAATTCTCTCATGTTCACTATATAGTTGGAAAGGTTGTACTTCTATAACATTAGTTGACATCAAATTTTGAGTCTTCATACAGAGCATTTATGATATGAAGGAATACATTCTACACCATGGTTGACAGACTAAAATAAAAAGTGTTAACAGAGAGAAGATATAGCCTTGACCTTAAACTTGCAAACAGCAGGGTTTATAGATGTCTGAAACTTGTTTGTGAAACTTAGTAATGTACTCCTTTGTAAAGGAAAAATAATCTTTTATTTCCTGCCGGAGCTGACAAAGTATTTTTATTAAAATGTTACTTAAATATATACAAAAATAAATTAGACATAAACTCCTTATGCTTATTTCCCTTATATAACTATAAAACCAAAAATAAATTTATAAATCAAATATAAAAGTGCAAAACCACTACAACTTTAATTAATATTTATGACATGAATGATGCTAACCAGTATTTGGCTAACAGCAGAAAAACACATTTACATGTTTTCAATTATCTTTTTGACTTGATCTTCGAGTTTAAGCATGAAGGAACATCATTTTGGGTCATCATTACCAATAACAAACTTGTTTTTAACCACTACTCTATTAATGAACCAATCAATTTAATAGTATACTTCCAAAATACCATACTAAAAAATAAAAAATAGCAGTTAACAAAAAATTCTTTACTATATATTTACTAATATATTTCATACCACTGGACTGTTTGCAAACTGCCAGGGAGAAGCTATGAATCTGTACTGTGCCTGGACTGGTACGACAGTACAGTATCCAATCTCAGTTCCCTGGTTTTATTACTATTCCCCTACAATCTAAACATCTATTTAAAACCTCCAGCAGCCAGAATAGGCAAATCTACAGAGAGATAAGTGGTGCCAGGGACAGGAGTGGTAGTGACTGCTTAAGTATACAGGGTCTCTTTGGGGTGATAAAAATGTTCTGGAATTAGATAGTGGTGATAGTTACATAACTTTGTGGATATACTAAAAATCATGGAGTTGTACACTTCAAAAGGGTGACTTTCATAGTATACAAATTATATTTCAATTTTTTTTAAAAAGCAAAAGAACTGTGTGTATAGGCCCCTAGCTTTTCCATGAATCAACTTTGACAGTTGCTTATTTTCCTGCGAATCTTCATGCCTCAAGATAACCATTTCCAAATGTCATGAGAGTTTCACCTCCCACCTAGAAACAGATTTTGTGTTGACTGGAGCCCTTACTGAAAACAGTTTAACGAATCACTTTTTCCTGTTTCGTAGATGAGAGATGAAAAATATGTTCTCTTCACTTCTCTGAGCTACGAAAAAATTCATTTTATTACAATCAAAATTTACCCCCAAATCCTACTTTGGGGCACTTTATTAGTCTTCTTCACTTTGTCATCATTTTTATCACGAGCGCTAACAGCTAAATTTCTACTAAAGGACATCTTTCACAAAGAAACATCGTTTCTAATCACTTCAACAGAGTCATCTGTGTGTAATGGCATTTAGAAAACAACATGATATGGATATGTGGGACCTGGGCAAACAGATACACTCACTCAGTAGCTTAGCAACTCCTGTAACATCAAACACACGAGCTGAATTTATGCCCTGTCCAAATGAATACTACACAGATCTTCAGGGTCATCTGCAAGTACAGTAGTTGAAATTGTGAATAAACCCTCAAATACCAATAGTCTACAGTAATTTTACATGGTAAGTCTCTACAAGTGATAAGAATAAACTGCTCTGAGAGCGCAGATGAAGGACGGATTAATTCTGTTGAGTAGGGCTGGGCAAGTGTCACAGAGGTGGTGACAATTAAGCCAGGCTTTGAAAGATAAGTAGAATTTTACCAGCTGAGCAAAGAAGAAAGGGATGGGAACAGAATAAAGAAAAGCGAAAAGATACAACGTGGACAGGATATCTCAATGCTGGCAAAACCCCAGTACCCTGGAGTGGGGAGAATCTAGACAAGAGGAAGAAAACTAGCAGGAGTCTGTTGAGCAGCAGTGTCTCCACTGCAATTTAAATCTCCAAACAGTGAGAAAATCCTTTTCAGTCATCAACTCTGACAATTCTTCACAAATAACTAAGCTTTTAGGTAGTAGTTTGTTTTTATTATGTCTTATATTTTACAAAATGTCCTGGGTTTATACCCAAACTTGATTATAATATGTAATTCTTATTTTTAAACTTGAATCATATAACAAGATTTGGTTGAGTAAACTAATTCAATAATAGGACGAAAAGCCTATATTCACTATATCAAAAACACAAAAGTTTAAAATTAAGCTGTGCCAAGATGTAATTTTTAGATGAATTTTTTATTCCCAGTCCTATAAAAAACTATATTTTCAATACAACATAATCAAACTAATTCTAAATTGTTTAATTCAGAAGGAAGAACATAATTTCAAACTTTTGCAGGTGACTTGAGTCTTAAATTCATCGTAACACTGTGTTATTTTAAAAAGAGTAAAGATTTTGGATGATGTATGCTGCAAAAGTGAAAACAGTTCATTTCCTAACATAAACTCAAGACAAACTGAGCCTGGCCCAGTGGTGCGGCGGTTAAGTGTGCACGCTCTGCTTCAGCGGCCCGGGGTTCACAGGTTCGGATCCCGGGTGCGCACCAACGCACCGCTTGTCAAGCCATGCTGTGGCAGCATCCCATATAAAGTAGAGGAAGATGGGCACAGATGTTAGCCCAGGGCCAGTCTTCCTCAGCAGAGAGGAGGAGGATTCGCATCAGATGTTAGCTCAGGGCTAATCTTCCTCCCCCCCCAAAAAAAAAAAGAAGAAGAAACTCAAGACAAACTAAGTTCATTAATAAGTTAACAGTTAGTAATAATAATGAATTCATTAATAAGATCACCTTAGGCTGAAGGGGAGAAGACACAACAGAAGTCTAGTAATGAACATCAGAGGACCTGGAAATAACTCTCCAGGGACAAATAAGTCAGGAAAGTAAATGCCACAGTGGTCTTCCAATGTGTCTGCTAGCTACACACCTGGATGAAATTTGTCCCTTGATAAAACACTTAAGGTAAAAAGAAGTGATAAAAACACGTCTCCCTCTTCTACCTCTAAAATATCCTTTTGGTTATATGCATTTGGAAATTTCCCCTTGTCGAAAATTATTAAACTGAGAAGTCCCCGAAGAAATAACCAATGGCCATTTTTTAAGGCCTTTAGAAATACTAAAAATAGTTAAAAGTACCTCCAATTTAACTTTTTATAAAGAGAAAGGGATAAATTTAAAAACTACAAAAGATATTCTTAACCACATTTAATTTCAATTATCATTAAATAATAAACTCAAAATAGTGGTCAGAAATGGCAGAAAGTAAGAAGTACACAAAAACAAATGGGGTATTTCAAAAGGACAGAGGAGCCACCTCAAGGAGACTCCCACTGATCAAATCTGGGACAATCTGAGCAACAAAATAATGACAGTAATAAATTATAACTCAATGAATAATATATGAATCCACAACTTCACATCAATATAAATTAACAAATAAATGAGGGAGAAGGGAAAATGCTTCCTTACAGTTAAAATGCCAACTTACAAATGCAGAAGGAATGATGAAACAGAAAAGTCATCATTATGGTGGTTGTCCACAATGGAGTTGTCAACGTGAGTAGTGGTTTGGTGAAGAGCAAGATATTGGTATAATCTTGGGGTATCTCCCCCTTGCAATACTAATCAAAGGAGAAAATGATGACTCACAGTGGAGAAACCTAACAGAACACGACAAGATAATCAAGTTTAAGATCTCCAGTAGGGGTTGACTTTGTGCACCCCGTGACGCAATGAATGAAGAACAAAGTCTAATTTTTGTGCTATTCCTACTGAGAGCAGTACCTGAGTCCGGTCAGAGAAGAAACATCAGATGGACCCTGGCTGAGGGTCAACCTTCATAATATAAGCCACGTATTCTATAAAACTGTGAAGGACACAAAAGACAAGGAAAGACTGAGGAAATATTCCAGACTGGAGGAGAATGACATGATGGGTCAAGGCCATCCATTTTCTTGGATGGACTGCCAGTGGTAAAATTTGAATGGGGTCCATGAACTGGACAGCAGTGTTATCAATGCTGATTTCCAGACTTCGGGGATTGATGGTGGTTTGACAAGAATGTTCCTGTTTCTGAGAAATATAATGAAGTATGTAGGGGTGTGGGGCATCATATGTGCAACTTCTCAAATAGTTCCAAAAAAGATTAATAATAATGGGTATGTGATTAATGTAATGGGTGAGATAATGTAATGGGTGGGGTGGAGCAGGTGTATGTTAATAGTTGAAAAATCTGGATGAGGGGAGAGATAGAAGTTTTTTGTACTATATTTGAAACTTTTCCATAAGTTTGAAATTATTTCAAAATAAATTTTAGAGGCCGGCCTGGTGGTGTGGTGGCTAAGTTCACATGCTTTGCTTCAGTGATCCGGGGTTTGCAGGTTCGGATTCCAGGCACACACCTACACACCGCTTATCAAGCCACGCTGTGGCAGCATCCCATATAGAAGGGAGGAAGATGGGCACAGGTGTTAGCTCATGGCCAATCTTCTTCACCAAAAAAATAAAAAATAAAAATAAATTTTAAAAAGTTTTAGCCCTATAACTTGAATTAAAACGAAAAGACAAGTATGCTTGCTGCTGGAATTCAGCTTGTCTAAGGCAGGAAACGCTTTTGCATAGAAATTAATAAATATGCTCTTCTCTGAAAATATTAATAAAATCCCATCTATCACTTCACATACCAGACACCTGAGATCTGTCAGGATGTTGAATTGAGTGAACAGAGCACTGGGAATAAGGAAACCAATTAGCTAGCTAGCTTTTAATTTCAGACAAATCATTTCACTCTTTGGAATTAATTTTCTTTATTTCTAAAATGAAGAGGTTGGGGCTGGCCCGGTGGCCCAAGCAGTTAAGTGTGCGCACTCCGCTGCGGCGGACTGGGGTTCGCCAGTTCGGATCCCGGGCACGCGCCGACGCACCGACTGTTAAGCCATGCTGTGGTGGCGTCCCATATAAAGTGGAGGAAGATAGGCACGGATGTTAGCCCAGGGCCAGTCTTCCTCAGCAAAAAAGAGGAGGATTGGCATTGGATGTTAGCTCAGGGCTGGTCCTCCTCACAAAAACAAAAATAAAATAAAATGAAGAGGTTAAATGAGACTATTGCTGGCAACAGAACCTAAGCCTAGAGTTAAGGGTCTGGGCATGAATGTGCACAGTCTTATTAGCTGATAAACAAATACATGACTAAAGTGAGGCCATCCTAACTTCCAATATAACATTTACAAAACAAACAACAAAAAACAGTACAGCTTTCAACTGCTGGGGGACCATCCGTCATCATGAAAAGAAAGACAAGTTAATGCTGTTCTAAAATGTGTTTGTAGAATTATGTATAGTAAATATACGAATTGAAATAATTTTTTTAAAAAGATTTCTACAGCAGACTGAATAGCCAAATTTTGAGCTTGATACTATCTTTCAAATCTAAAAATCCTGTCTTATTCAAGACATCTTGTAGGTCATTGTTTATGTACACAGCTATGTTTATAATTAATAATTACTGAATAATAGAACCCAAACCAATAATGTTGAACACAATCAGGGCTTTAAATATATAGACAGCTCTTATTTTGGTCTTAGCTTTTAAAAAAGATTTACTGCATTTAAGTTGATCATAACAGACAATATATATGAAAACTAACTAGTGATAGATGAATCACTCAGCTAAGTTAAAAATTACCTATGTTTGTGGCCTGGCAAAACAGCTACTGAACAGCTATGATACATCAGGCACTGAGCTAAGTGTGGTAGATAACAGGGTTGGTAAACTCTTCCTCCTACAGGCCAGACAGTAAATATTTTAGCCTTTGTGGGCCACATATGTTTCTGTCACATCTTCTTCTTTGTTGGTTTTTTTCTTTTTCAACAACCCTTTAAAAATGCAAAAACCCGTCTTTGCTCAAGTGCCTTACAAAAACAGGCTAAGGACCATATGTGGCCCACAGGCTGCAGTTTGCCAACTCTTGATGTAAAACAAAAAGGTCAAAGCAATTCAATCGATAAGAGGAAGGGGCCTGTTTTATACACATATGTAGGTAAATAAAGGCTACCATACACATTAAATACAAACATATTTACCCTGAATATAATTAGAGATAGGGAAAAAATTATGCTAGATATACAAATACTATAAGGAAAATGAAATTAAAAATAAAATTATTTAATATTACATACTCTGGTGTGTACACAGGTAACCAATAGACTAGTCTTCCACCTAATACGAGGGTCTCAGCTGCAAAGTTTAACAGGTCAAAAAACATATCACTCAGATGATAACTCAAGGAAACAGGAACGTGGCTTTCTGGACTAGACAAAGAAAACAAAATTTCAGAATCAGTGAAAAACTTTAAGACTGTTAAACTAAGTTAATTAAAAAGAAGCAATATGTTTCTTCTCCGAGTAGTAACACATCATGTTTGACTCCCACTTACCATTTTTCTATCCCCTTTGGTATTTCCTTCTGTGAACCTGTTCTTCTTGTAGATTCTCTGATTCCATATGGAGCTAGATAGAAAACATAGGTAAAAAGGATAGTCAAATGTCACCTATGACCAATGAGGGGCAGATGGGCATCATGTGCCTCCAAGGGTGACACCCTGAGAAGAACAAACATCATCACTATGCAATATTCCAGCTGAGAATGTGTAACACGAGGAACATTCTATTTAAAACACCGAGAGGGCGGGCAGGCGACTGTGTTCTCCAAAAATGTCAACGTCATAAATGACAAGGAAAGGCAATGAAAGTGTTACAAATTAAAGGAGGCCCAAAAGATATGATTACTAAATGCAATACCTGACACTAGACTGGATACTGTGCCAGAGGGAAAAATATGCTATAAAGAATGTTACTTCATTAAATAATTGATTCAAGTACTGTATCGATTTACTGAAATTAATAACTGTACTTTGGCTATCTAAGAGACTATCTCTATTCTTAGGAAACATACACTGAAGTATGGGGTAAGAGGACACAATGTATGTATATAACTTACTCTCAACTAATGAGGAAAAATTATCTATTTTTATAAATATACATACCCAGTGAGAGCAAATAATAAAGTAGATTGCTAATAAAAAGTCACCCTGCAGAAGATGAAACAATAACCAAACACACAGATACAGAGCACAGACTGGTGGTTACCAGAGGGGAAGAGGGTGGGAGAGGGGGAAAGGGGTACAGGGGGGCATTTGTACAGTGACGGATGGAAAGTGGATTTTTGGTGGTGAACACGACATAGTCTATACAGAAGTCAAAATATAATGATGTATACCTGAAATTTATATAATGTTCTAAACCAATGTTACCTCAATTAAAAAAATATATATAGCTCAAAAAAAAAAATGTCACCCAATTTTCATGAAGTACATTCATACATTGTAATGCCTTAATAAGTTTTCTCTGTTAGATTTGAAACAATCTAAGTTACCAAAGAACTGAAGAGGGCTGAGATAGAACAGCTGAGATACATTTTGCCACTATTTACATATTTACTGCCAAATACTACACAAAAGGCAGATCTGTTCTTAGGATGCCTGAAAAGCCCAAGAACTCATGAGGCACAGGAAACAAGTTCTCATGCACATTCCTGAAGCTCAGTGGGTTCACAAGCCCAGTGGTTCTCAGAACCCCAAATTTCATGTAACTCTAGAAAGGCGATGCCAGTGAAATCAGGCACTACAAAAAAAACACAAAAGCTTCCACATGGAGAAACGTGTGACCTGAAACTCTCTTCTTCAAAATCTGACACAGTAACTGCAAATGACATTTTGGCTCCAGTTGGTACTAAACAACTACAGTCAAATACAAAACAAACATAAAAACAAATATATGCCTCAAAAAATAAGCTGAAGAGAAAAAAACGATGACAAGTTAATGTATATAGTTTAAAGAAACAAAACAGTAAGCTCTTAACTACTTAGTTCAATTGGTATCCCACCCTAACTCATAATTTTTCACCTTCTCACACTTCTTATGTGAAGAAGTCGGGGATGGGGAGAACACTAGCACAAGTTGGCATTTTTTGTGTGTGTTGATAAATGTTGTACTTTAAATGTAAATGATTTTAGGAAACTAAACCTACTCCCACTTTTGTATAAAAATAAACTTACGATCAGTGATGATTGCATCAAAATATGTACCCTTCCTCCAGGAAGGCTTAGATGCATCTGAAACCAGGACATCAAGGTAATACTTCTCTAAACCATACTGACGAAGATTTGCCCTAATGTTTTCATCTGGTCCTCTCCATTTCTGGTTTTTCCTACTAGCCTTTCCTGAAGGGAAAGAAAAAGGGAGAAAGTACTAAATCAAACAGAGCATCCTTATTTGTCCTTTAGCTAAAAGTAATGTTTAACTCACCTAAACCTATAGCTATTCAAATAAAACTTACTTTCATTTAAAATCTTAATTTTATTTACACAATTAGTTTTATTTCAACTTGTTATAAAAATATATTTTGAACAGTAAAATGTATTGATGTCTAACTGATTTTGTTCTGTCACCTTTCAAGTAAAACTGCTTAAAAACTCATTCAACACTTACTGAGTTCAAAGCATATACTAGTAAACCATGGCGTCAAACAGAACACGGTCCCTTTCCTCAGGCAAAACAGTACCATGTAGAACATGAATCTCAGGAATCAGAGAAGTGAAACAGAAGTGAAGAGAGCTAACTTGGGAAATGCAGGAGCTGTGACCATGGAGAAGAGAGGCAAAATGGAGGCATGGTAGATGAAAAATTAAAGTGGAGGTCCAAGGAAGAAGTTCAAAAGTTCCAGTTTAGGAGACATGAGTGGACGATGATACCATCAATTAAGATTGGAGAAACCAAGAGGAAAAACAAGCTTAGGAAAAAAGATGAGATTCATTTGAGATATCAACCTTGATACACCCTGAAGTACCTACAGAACATTCAGAAAGAGATTCAGCAGGTAGCTGGAGGCCAGAATACATATACTTGGGAGACAACAGTATATAAACTTAAGTTAAATCCATAAGAATGAATGCCATTTTTTATTATCCTAAGTGGCAGTTACATAAGTGTTTGTTCTATAATTATTCTTCCATTTTTATAAACTCTTATGTATTATGATCTACTTCACAATAAAAACAAAACTTAAAAATCAAAAGGAGAAGAATGACATGACTCTGCCAACATGTAGTGTGATAAGAGATGGGGTCAAAGAGAGATGCCCGGAGAAAAGCAACATACAAACAGACATCGAGGAAAACTGCAGGGCCTTAAGGAGATTGAGATGGATAGTCAAAGAAATAACAGTACCATCGGATGAGACCACTGTCTAGGAAACCAAGGGAGGCTTTATGAAAGTCAACACTGCCAAATGCTGTAGATCTGTGGCCTTAGTTAGAGTTTTCAGCAGACACAGAAGCTGGAAAATAACGGGCAGCAGAGAGCAAGAGATGAAGACGAGAAAACAGCAACTAAATACTAGTTTTTAAAGAAGCACTTTGGCAAAAGGAAGAAGAAAACCAAGTGGTAGCTAGAAGACCCTTATACGGTTGATAGAAAAGGTTTTAAAATAGGAGAAACTTGAGACTATTTGAGAGTACAGAAAGAGTTAGAAGCAAAGGAAACAGCTGGCATGTCTAACAGCATCTTGGCTCAGCTCTAAGAAAACTCGACCTCAATCAGAATTCTACACAAGTAGATGGAAAGGTTCTAACATAACTTTTAAACAGAACTTTCATAAATAAAAATTCAAATAAATTATACAGGACAATTTCCCTAAAGCAAACATACTGCTTCTACTAAAAGCAAACCAGAATAATTCTTCTGAGCACTCTGTCTACTCTAACATATTGCAGACAGGGCATATCTTTTTCTGGTTAGCCCATTTAGGTGAACTTTATAAAATATAACTCACTTTCCTTACGATGAATATTACTAAATTCCTTATAGTCAAGGTAGGAAAAAAGACGGGTGATCAAGTACAATGTATCAAATTGCTTCAGCAAAAGAAAAAGTATAATAAATTCTCACCTATATAATAACTTCACTGGGTGAGAAAAAGGAGAGTGTTTTAAAGGCTGATTCTAGGTATAATGGAATACCAACATAAATACAAACAGTTTCAAAATCATCAATGAAACTTGACATTTTTAATACCATTCAGCTATAAAGAAATACTTCTTCAGTTTGATTCAATTCCATTCAATCACACTATTAGCTAAGCTTCTAGATTTTAAAATATTTTCCAAAATTTTCTCAAAAGCAAGCAGATGCTTGTCTCTAGTTACCCTCAGTTTGATGCAGCATCTTTAAAGTTACTGTCATCTTAACTGTTTCAAAGATGTTTTGGTCAGTTATGAAATTAAAAATGTATATGGTACTCAAGGACTAGAAATTACTCCAGTATACACTCAACATATGATTACTGAACAAAAGAATGGTGATAATCTTTAAATAGAAACCGTATGTTTTATTAACATGGACATCTTAGTTAAAAATGACTAGTCCCTTCTTTCCTACTTCTTTCCCAATAAGTTCATAACCTTATAGTTTGCCTATTTTTTAAAAAAATCTCTTACTAAGATTACAAATACCTCTGAGGGGAGGGCTTTTTCTTATTCATCTTTGTGTTCCTCCCAAGAAATCACTTTGCACATACTGGATACTTCATAAAAAGCAGATACCCAATGAAGTCTTATTGTTGTAAAAATAAGTGAAACTACATTATATCATAACCCTGCATTTTAACATTAAAAATAGATGTATAGGGGCCGGCCCAGTGGTGTAGCGGTTAAGTTTACACACTCCACTTCGGTGGCCCAGGGTTCACCGGTTCAGATCCTGGGCACAGACCTACGCACCACTCATCAAGCCATGCTGAGGTGGTGTCCCACACAGAGCAACTAGAAGGATGTACAACTAGGACATACAACTATCTACTGGGGCTTTGGGAAGAAAAAAGAAAAAAAGGAGAAATATTGGCAACAGATGTTAGCTCAGGGCCAATCTCCCTCAAAAAAAAAAACAAACAGATGTATAACACCATATAAAACTATTTAATTATTTTAAAGGCACATTTGGTACAGAGCAAAGACTGTAACACTGTCTAGAACCTGTACTCACCCAAGCCATGAACTGTGTTGTAGTCTATGTCTGTCCCACATACATATGCACCAAAATGAGCAGATGCTATCAGAAGGCCACCTAAAAAAAATCACAAAATTATGATCTGTTAACCAGAAAGTCCCAGACTCTCGTTTCTTCCCCTATTTAATCTGATCCAGATTCTTACAAACTAGCTGCAGGCAGTGTACCCTAGAATGACACTGGTCCTGGCCATATTTAGGAGGCCTCAGAACGAAAAGACAAACCCCTAAACTGTGCTTACTACATTGGTCACAAAGCAGGGAATTAAGGTATGCCCTGGCATCATTACTTTAAACAGCACTAGTTAGGGAAAATTATCTTTTTTTTGATCAAAATAATGTATATTTAGACATTTTCATCTTATTTTGAAAGGTCTACAAAAAGCATCTTCTTCCTTTCTTAAAAATGAGCATATAAGTCTGCTACACCAAGAGCTGGCAATAAATAAATTCTGACAGTTGGGCTCAATTCCCACTGAAGTGACAGTTTCAAATAACTAAAGAGGGCATAATTAATATATGACATTAATCTTTACAAAAATTAAAATATTAGGACAAGAATAGTTACTTCTATAACCAGTGAAGCAATTCTCTCTTATCTTAAACTGTAAATATGAATTTTTGAATAAGTGTTATCAAACATACACAAAAATAATTAATACAATGACTTTTCTGTTTACTTAGTGCTGTGATCAAAGAACTCAGATCAAAGTCTCAAAACAATCCGACTGGACTAAGTAATTTGGTAGGTGTGACCAGCTCACATATGAAGAAAAATCCTAATAAAGCTTAAAAAAATTAATGAAATTCCTTTAAAATAAAAAGTAATAATATTTTTAAATTATTTAAGAAAAAATTCACAAAGTTAAATATTTTAATAATTGTACTTTTCCTTAAACTTCACTTTTTTTAATCATCTAGATTAACACGCTCTCAGTGCTTGGGGGCAAGTCCTAATATACTGTAGAAAGAGCCGTCAGTCAAACTGAAATCAGAAATATAGTCTTAGACTACGCACAGACTCAGACAAGGGAAAATAACTAGGGCTCTTTCCCTTACATCCTTTTGAAATGTGATCTCTAAAATTAAGATGGGTAGTGCCTCCAGAGGGTCAAGATCTATAAATTAATGGTGTTCCTTCCATAGCCATTTAAAACATAGTTTGGTAACATGTACTTAAAAATACTTCGCTCATGAAAAATACCGTTAACCGACTACTCCCTACTGGAGTCCACAAAGAAGAGAAATGGAGGACTAAAGTACAGCAGAAACCAAAACCTAGGTTCCCTCATACTAACTACGAAAAGCACTTGCATCAGGGGTAAGGTGAGTAAGACCTCATAATTCTTACTCCATAAATGGAAGAGTCCATATTCAGGAAAGGTACTGTACATGATGACTTGGAATACTCATAAAATCACTTCACCCAAATTACGATGAATTACTACAATTCTGCCAATTAAGGCAGATACTCACCTAGAAGAACTAGTTGTCAAGGGGAACAGAAAAGCTTTCCTGTGCTTCCTTAAACAGAACCTTATCCATTTGGTTAGTGAGTTTTGAGAAGACCCAATTTAGAGTACACTGCTGAAAGGAGATGAATAATCTGTTAGACTGCATCTGTTAGTTAACTCTGTGCCCTTTATGCTTTTCAAGTTTTAAAGAAAATCATTATAAATTAGCTTCTCTGAACTGGTCACTGGACAATCACTGTTAATCATCTAGTTGTTTTTTCAATTAAACTGAAGACTTTTTTGCATTTAGTTGTACCTCAGTTGGAGTTTCTTTGGAAGCTTTTTGGTGGAACAAAGGGTGAGAAAAAAGGGGGGAGTAAAGTGTTGATTGAGGAGGCAGGTAATGTGACTCACCCAATTTCTTATAAGAATACCATATATGTGATCTAGACTAGCAACTCAGTGTTTTAACTTCTCATTACTTAAAGAGTAACCACTTTAAGGTTAGGGTAATATCTTACAGGCAAAAGGACACAATAAATGGAATTTATTTATGATACAGAAACTAATTTATGATTTTCATCTTTAGAGAGTTAAGTAGAAAGCTTTACGAAAGTGTGGAAATGAGAACTGGGCTTTGGTTTTGCTGAAAGAAAAGCAGAAAAAGACGAAAAATGGTGATACTATTACAGCTACTTTATCCTTTTTAAAAAAGAACTGAAATAAATTAAACTAGCAGCCTGAGCAAAATGATATTGCTAGGAAATAGAAATTCTACCAGACAGACTATGAGACTCAGGAAAAGGGGACCACAAAGAGTCGTGGATAAAATGGGAAGCAGAAACTATTATACAGACTTACAGAGATCCACTATCTCTCTCCTAACTTCTCTTTTCCTCTCCAGTCTCCTCCCAGAACCAGGACAGTCAGTTTCCCAACACCCAGCTCCTGTGTCTACCATTCTGCAACAATAAAATTTCAAAAGGAGCTACACTCCTTTCCTTACCCATGGCCATTGAAAGGCAGAAGAGGCCAAGGAGCGTACAACAGTCTCCTGGGTGTACTCTCAATTACTAAAGGAGCTGACTCACCTGAGGGGAAGGGGAGAAGGAATCAGAGCTACAGCTACGGAGCTCTGTCATAAAATCATACCACAGCCACCTACAGCCATTGGCAGACTCTGGTACAAATTACTTTTCATTATAAACAAAGAATTAGAAGTTTACAATTTTTTTTGTCTGTTTTGTGAGATCAGTCCTGTGCTAACATCTGCCAATCCTCCTCTTTTTTTCTGCTGAGGAAGATTGGCCCTGGGCTAACATCCGTGCCCATCTTCCTCCACTTTATATGGGACACCGCCACAGCATGGCCTGCCAAGCAGTGCGTCGGTGCACGCCTGGGATCCAAACCAGTGAACCCCGGGCCGCCGCAGCGGAGCGCGCGCGCTTAACCGCCTGCGCCACTGGGCCGGCCCCAGAAGTTTACAAAATTTTAACCCTCGATTTCCTTGCCTACTGCCATAATTTGCCAACAGTTGCAAAATATGAATATCTTGGAATGTAGCCAAAGAAGGGACTAGAAAATGAGTTCATGGCCAAATTGTTCATCATCACCATTCAATATTAGCTATATCTAACATCATTCAACACCAAAAAGGCATCTGAGTTCTTAACAAAATAATAAAAAATAATAATGATAATCAGTACAGTTCACTGAACGGCTACTATGCATCAGGTAACTTCCTAAGAATTTCATACACATGTATTACCTCACTTAATCCTTACAAGGTATTACTTATTACCACTTTACAAATGATGGAACTGAGGCCCAGACAAGTTAAGAATCTTGCCCAAAGTCACATAGTAACTGATAGAGTAAGGATTTAAAACTCACTCTGTTTGCTCTGTGGTAGTCTATACCATACTACTCCTTTGGGGTCAGCAGCAACTGAAGTAAATATACATTAGCTTACCAATCAGATACACATATTAAACAAATCAAATTAAATTCAGTAAGTAAAGCTGCACACTCAGTTAAAAAGAGTCGTAGACCATCTTCAAGTCTTGTATCATATCACAGGCAGGCCTGTGCCACCATAGGTGTTCAACATATTCACACTGATCATTCTTTCAGTGATGCTCATATCAGAACAGCAGCTCAGGCACTTCCTGACTACTGAGAGCTTACCCATGATATATATCTTCCCCCTTTGGAAAATGGAGATACACAACTTAAAAAAAAAACTTACTAAAATGAGACTCAACATATTTGCTAAAATGGAAAGGGAAGTGTGTTTCTACAGCTCATAACTGTCATTCTAGACAATGCAGTAGACTGTCTAAAAGAAAAAGGAAAGGTATTTCGGCAGGAGAAGATTTCATCTCTCTTTTCAGTTTCCCAGAAGCTTTCTACCCTACTCTATAACCTTGAGATAATCACAAGTCATTAATAGTCAGTGGGTAAAGCATTTGGGAAACTAATACATATCAGTTGTGAACCTTTAAAATTGAAAAGGGATTGGATACACTTGAATTTTTAAAAAAATACTATAAAAGGAAGGAAAAAATATCAAAAAATATTATGTGGAAAACTATGGCCATGGAGGAGGGCACAGGACCACTCATTTCTCCAATCCTTCAGAAGGTACTACCCATCAATGACTGAAAAGGACCAAGAGGACAAACTGTGCTTAAGAACTGTGTCTATTCACAATTATTGGCTATTAGCTTCAAAACAAAAGCAAAAACTAGCCAAAGTCCTAAAGATGTGTTTAAACTACAAACACAAATTATGAAATGTATTTTAGCATCATCTCTGCAAAGATCTTCCTCTTGCAATCTTCTATGAACTCAACTATATATTTCAATTAATTTTCCATTAACTGTCTTACACAAACTGCCAAATGACCAAGATATGCTAACCACTCTAAGGAGCAGCCCTAAAGCAAATCAGGGGCAAGCCTCCTCACCCCTTACCACACTAAAGGAGTCAATACCTTGATTTCTACGGAAGTTGGCATTTCATAATATACCCAGCCTCATCTACCTCAAGGGAAGGAAATTTTACCTATGCTAGAAACTCTGTTTTTAAACTTTATGGTCTGGTCTACACATATGTGTGCACATTAAACATTATGTACATGTATGTACCTCAAAGAATTCTTCTCATCTCACAAAAAAGGTTTTTGAAAGTCCAAGAACAAGATTAAGGATTAATAAAGGGTTTAGCATTTGGGAAAAGATAAATTAGACCCATTCCTCACAGCATACAAGAAAATAAACTCCCAATGGACCAGAGATCTAAAAAGAAAAATTAAAACTACAAAAGTACCAGAAGAAAACATAGCTGAATTCCTCTATAACTTGGATATAGGGAAAACTTTCAAGTGGCAAAAAGCAATTACATGCAAAGTCAAAAGATAAATGGCACACTGGAAGAAAATATTTTATATATATTATATTTTATATAAATATAAAAAACAGGAAAAAAGGGGAGCTAATGTCTCTAACATACAAAGTACTTCTAAAAATAAGGGGCGAACAAAAAGACGACAGAAAAATGGGCAAAAGACATGAAAGATAATTCCAAAAAAGTTAGAAAAATGGCCCTTAAAATATAAAAAGCTATTAGACTTCACTCATAATAGGAAAAGTAAAAATTAACACTACATTGAGATAATACTTTCACCCAACAGATTGGCAAAATTTCAAAAGCTTGACAATATACTCTGCTGGAGAGGCTGTGAGGGAAAAAGGACAGATATTGCTGGCAATAATGCAAAATGGTATAAATGGAGAGGAATTTGAAAACATTTAACAAAACTACATACGCATACACTCTTCAACCCAGCAATCCTACTTCTAGGAATTTATCCTAGAGCTATATCTCCAACAGCACAAAAGTATAAGATTATTCACTGCAATCACTATTTGTAACTGCAAAATACTGGAAACTACCAGGTCCAGGTATAGGAGACTGAAAAAATTACAGTACATACACCCGTGGAGTACAACTATAAAAAAGAGGCCGGCTCCGTGGCTTGGCGGTTAAGTGCGCACGCTCTGATGCTGGCGGCCCGGGTTCGGATCCCGGGCGCGCCCCGAGGCACCACATCTCCGTCCAACCCGAGGCCGAGTCCCGCGTACAGCAACTAGAAGGATGTGAACCTACGACATGCAACTATCTACTGGGGCTTTGGGGGGAAAAAATGAATAAATAAAATCTTTAAAAAAAAAAAATAAAAAAAATAAAAAAAAATAAAATAAAATAAAAAAGAATGAAGACAATCTCTATGAACTAACAGGAAGTGATTTCCAGGAAATCCTGTTAAGTTAAAAACAACATATATAGTATGCTATCTTTTGTGTAAGAAAGAAGTGGAAATAAGAAAATGTACATATATCTGCTTACCATTAAAAAAAAAAACACACACAGGAGGAATAAACTAGAAAACAAAGTTGGTTACCTAAAGGGATGGGGGAGAAGGACGGAAGGGATATGGAAAGAAGTGACATTTCTCTGAGTATATCTTCTTGCGTAGTTCTGACTTCCAGAAGCAAATTAATCTTCTAAATATTTAAAAATTAAAAGTAGGGGCCGGGCCGGCCCCGTGGCTTGGTGGTTAAGTGAGCGCGCTCCGCTGCTGGCGACCCGAGTTCGGATCCCGGGCTCCCACCTGCGCGCTGCTTCTCCGGCCATGCTGAGGCCGCGTCCCACATACAGCAACTAGAAGGATGTGCAGCTATGACACACAGCTATCTACTGGGGCTTTGGGGGAAAAAATAAATAAATAAAATCTTTAAAAGTAGGGGCCGGCCTGATGGCATAGTGGTTAAGTTCACACGCTCCACTCTGGCGGCCCGGGGTTCACAGGTTCGGATCCCAGGCACAGACCTATGCACTGCTTATCAAGCCATGCTGTGGCAGGTGGCCCACATATAAAGTAGAGGAAGATGGGCACAGTGATTGGCCTAGGGCCAATCTTCCTCAGCAAAAAGAGGAGGATTGGCAACGGATATCAGCTCAGGGCTAATCTTCCTCACCAAAAAATAAATAAATAAAAAAAATAAAAGTAAACCAACAAGGAAAGGGAGGAGTAAAAATCCAAAACTGAGGGCAAAGTGGAAAAAAGGAACTCAACTGAATTTTAAATGAAGGGGAAAATGAAGAAAGCAAAATATTTGACTTTATTGCCCCTTAGCTAGGTTGGAACTAAATACATATCCTGAAAACATGTTTTAATAAGATTTTTTTTTGTATGGCATAGGCAAAGCAATTTTGAAACTATTTTAAATGTATTATATGAATGAGCAAGAGAGTAAATGTGTTGATGTTGATAGGAACCAGGGTTCTCACTGTGGAAGGAAGTACACATAAATATGGAATTGGGGCTAGGCAAGAAAGAAATCTGTAGGGATAGACTGGAATTTGTAGTATATGTGAAAATTCACAATTTCTAAAATATGTATATGTATGTCTAAATGTACACACAGTATGTATGCAGGAATACGTGCATGTGTATTTGCACATACATTTACATGCATATTGTGTACATACACAAACATATTTCCTAGAGTGCCTGCTGAAAGGGTCTAGAAATGAAGATACCTAGCATGTAGACCTTGGTCTCTAATATCATTCCCCACCAAAGAAACGAGGGTTCCTTGGAGAAATGACTGGTTCCAGGGTTTGGGCAGGTAGAAGATGAGCCAGAAAGTAAGGAAGTGCTCAAAGAAAAGAAGATAGGAACATGTCACAAAGACAGATCCAGTGTGAAAGGGCTCTCACCAGACAAATATGGGACAATTTGAGCAACAAAATAATTAAGTAATGAATTATAGACCACTAGGGGGGAAAAGGGGAGAGTTCACTAATTCATATTAATAATAGATAAATGAATACATAGGAGAGAAGAAAGGGCTCTTGCTTACAGCAGATTGAGTGTCAACTAGTAAATGTGGAGGGAGTGCTGGAGGTGGAAAATCATCCCTTTGTAACCATCAAAATCAAGACTGGTTCAGGGAAGAATCATCAGTGGATGCTAAACCTGACCACCTGACAGGAGTGAGGGAGGACTTAGATATGGAACAGAATATTTACATGGTCTTAATGTGCCTATTAACTGCAAAGGAAAAAAAATAGTAAAGTCATGTGTCACTTAACGATGGGGACACGTTCTGAGAAACACATCGTTAGGCAATTTCGTCGTTTTGCAAACACCATATAGTGTACTTACACAAACCTAGATGGTATAGCCTACTACACACCTAGGCTTATGGTACTAACATCATGGGACCACCATCGTATATGCAGCCCATCACTGACTGAACGTAATTATGTAGCACATGACTGTAACCACACAGTGGGGAAAAAAATTGAACACCATCTTACCCAGCTGATCAAAATTAACACTACCAATGAAGAGCAGTTAGCCATCATGTGGATGCCCTGAGAAGGACACAAAATCACTGATGTAGTAGTCCAGCCAGGAATGTATAACCTGAATCTAATCACGAGGAAACATCAAATGACCCAAAATGAGGAACATTCTGGATAAAAAATAAAGGGAAGAGGGATAGTATTCTTCAAAAGTGCAAATTTCATTAAAAAAAAGGCTTTGGATATGTTTCATATCAAAGAGATCAAAGAAATGTTGACAATAAAATATAATACCTGATGCCAGAATGGAAAGGAAAAAAGATGGCATAAAGAACATTAGTGGGTCAATTAATAAAAATGGAATATGAAAATTAAAATATTGTGTTAATAGTACATTTACTAACATTGAAAACTATACTGTGGTTATGTAAGAGAATATCCTTTTTCTTAAGAAACATATTAAAGCATTTGAGGGGTAAAGGGACTTGATGAATGCAACTTACTTTCAAATGGTGCAGAAAAAAATATGTATATAAGCATAAAGAGAAAACAAATGATAAAGCAAATGAGGCTAAATGTTAACAACAGTTTAATCTGGGTCAAGGATATGTAGGTGTTCTTTGTTCTATTTTTATTCTTGTAACTTTTCTATATGTGTGGTATAATTTCCAGTAAAAATTCAAAAAGTAGGAGGAGGCACTCAGGATAACAAGGTTAGGAAAGAAGGGAGTTAAGTACGCTGGGGGTGGAATATACAGAGAATAGGGTGGACGGAGAGAAGAGAGACTCACTAGCGGATTAATTCAACAACACACACAGAAAATCATTCCTTCAGAAATTATTTTCCATAGAAATCTCGACTTTGATACTTTTCTTCCTAATCACATGTGGTCCTATTCCTCGAGTTAGTTTACAGGGTAGTAGCTGGCTGGAGATCTTAATGCAGAGAGAGGCAGCTCTATGACAGTGGTTAAGAGCATAAACTCTGGAGCTAGACAACTTGAGTTTGACTCTATGAAATTTATACACTGTACAACACCGGCCAAGTCACTTCATCTCTCTCTGTGCCACCATGTCCTCAGGAAGATTTTAAAAAGTATCTCCATGTCAGTTGTTGTAAGAATTAAATTAGATAGTAACAATAGAGTGCACAGCATAGTACCTGGCATGTTCACTATTCAACCAAGGTTAGCTATTGCAGCATCACTGCTTAGGGAGTTTCTGACGGGGAAAGACGGCTACAGGGCGAAACTCCAACCACAGCATAATTTGTTCCTACACAATCTGAATCACAATGAATTTAGCCACACAAACCTAAATATGAGTATTCCCTAGGTACGGGCAAGATCGAGGACAAATAGGCTGAAGCAGAAAAATGTCTTCACAGAGTCAGATGAAGTAAAACTGCAATTTTAGGACTTCCACACAAAGTTAATGATGAGGACAGCCAACCAAGTATGTATAGAACCCAGGTCATGGCCTCAACAGCGAGGCTCTAGCCCATTGATACTTAGTCACTTTTCTTATTTTCACACTTATAAACCTCCACAAACCAAATCAAAGATAAGGCACATTAACCATTTTTCTCCACGTAAGTATGTGGCTGTCAATTTTAGAAGATGAACCAATTTTTTTTACCTTGTCACTCAAATCTTTCTTCCCCTCAAGAGTTTTTCTATTTACATAACCTATATAGCTTTACAACATTTCTACAATGTGTGTGTGCAGTTGCAATGTATTGTATACTCCCCCCTAGTGGTTTACTTGGGGAAAAAACGCACAAAATTCTATCAGCATCATCTTTGAAGTGGTGCAAGTGTTAAATATTGCTATTACACAAATATGTGGCTGTCTCTTAGCCACTATCTAATGATAATTAAAACACTGTTCTGTCCATTTAATCTTTTAGCATTATTACTATGACTGTGACTAAGAAGCATTGTCTCTACACTAACTTAACAGTTAAATATAAATACCTGTTCCAACAAACGGATCAAAGACAATATCATTTTCTTTCACTTTTCCATGGTTGGCCATGATGAACGATAAACCAGCATCCATGCTTGTATTTCCAATAAAGTGTCTCTTTTTGACACTGTATGACTCAATAAGCTCTCTTTGTCCATCTGCAATCTAGATCAGAGATATTTTTCACATTAGTATCACTGTACAGAAGAGATTTAAGATAATCATTCACAATGAAACCACAGTATCTTGATGATGAGAACTTTCCAGTTACTACTGCCCTAAACTTGTTCCGTTAAAAAAAGTGTGATTGAGGTAGTTATAGACAAATACCTTTTATTTCTTAGTGTGTTCCATTTACTTTGACTTTTCAAACTAAATTTGAATTGAATTTGAATGTAATTATTCCAGGGGTTGGTGGTGAGGAAGCTTTACCCATCTCGTTTTTTCTCCTAAATACCAATATTTCGTAACATAAGCCACAGCTTCGACTCACCCACTTATGGCCTCAGGGAAGTGGGCAGAACTGCCCTAAAGTAATTTCACTTCTTTTCAGAATGGAAACCTAGACTGGAGAGCTCCACAAATGAGATCCCTCAGCTATCACAGTACTCTGCCTTTTCTCTGCTTTATTAAAAAAGCAGTTTAGGAGGCCAGCCCGGTGGCACAGTGGTTAAGTTCATGTGCTCCGCTTGGGCAGCCCAGGGTTCACGGGTTCGGATCCTGGGCACAGACCTACGCACCACTTGTCAAGCCATGCTGTGGCAGGCATCCGACATATAAAGCAGAGGAAGATGGGCACAGATGTTAGCACAGGGCCAATCTTCCTCAGCAAAAGGAGGAGGATTGGCAACAGATGTTAGCTCAGGGCGAATCTTCCTCACCAAAAAAAAAAAAGGAAGAAAGAAGCAGTTTAGACTTTCTGACAAGTCTTGTGTTCATGCTTCCAGGTCCACCCCCTACTACCCGGGCCCTATATCTAACAAGTCTCTTACACTTTACAGGAATCTCTGGAAAAACAAACAGAGCAAGACACATAACCACATATTTTCCACTGATTTTAATTCATACAGTATTTCTAACTCTTCAGCTCCTTTAAAGTTCTACATATAAAGAGTCCAATACAAAGCCCTAACATTTAGCTTTTAAAGAAATAAACTGAAATAGGTAAAAAGAACACTTGCTTACCCATCTACCAAAATAAACATTATGTGGATTCTCAGGGATGCAGTTTGGGTCCAAACCATAATCCTCCAAAAGAGAGAATATATGCTGTGGCTTCTTTAAATTCACTTTTCCTTCAAATGGCAGAAACTCAAGTGCCTAAAAAATAAAAGTAATCCTAATGTCCTATAAAAATTTAAAAGCAAAAAGTAGTGCTTATATAATAATACTTATTTTGTAAGTTTGGTAGCAGCATTAAAGAAGACAAAACATGAAAAGTACTTAGCACACAATGTGCTACAAAATAAGCCCTTATAGACATTGGGTATTGTTATATATCAACAGTAGCTCAACTACATTCATCTCATAGGTTTTTTGGTTTTTGCTACATTCACTTACATCTATTCGTCTGACTTTTTCTTCTTGTGTCAATGTTTTATTAAATGTGTGAATCTTTATTTTATACGTAGAATCTGAATGCAGAAATGGAACCTAAAATAAAGGCAAATAAATTCTTTAAGCTTAGTAATTCTACAGTATCTGCAGATATGCCTATATAAAACCACATTTCACTACGCACCATCTTCTCCACAGGGTAGTTCCTAAGAGAACTATACAGCTCCTCCAAAGATTTTCCATGACCCCAAAGTTCAAATATGGACCTAGGAAATAAATGATTGGTACTAACCTCAGTAGAAATTAGTTCATGCAGTAATAACTAACAGTTACTTCACTAGTTCTTTATGCTCGTTCCACTAAAACAATTATTGCCTATGTTTTCTAAGCTATAAATGAGAAATACGTATCCTGGAAACAAATATAGTATAAGTCCAAATGACACACAGAGATTGAACTTTATACAGACGGAGGGAAACTTAACATAAATGAAGATTTTTCCACATTTTCATCATTATATTTTTATACTAGAATGCAAATGATGCAGTAAAGCCACTTATTTTAGTGAAATGGGTGAAAAGCTGCAGGAAATCTAATTTTTCCCAATGTCTTCTCCATAAAACAAAAAGAAAAATGACCAGATAAAAACTTTACTATTAATACTTAGCTATTACTTAGTAACATTTAGTAATTAATAGTTACTTTTATAACTTACAAAAACAAAACTCTTACTATAAAACATATTCTCAAGCTTCCATCAATTTCAAGGAACATTTAAATAATTAAAAGCAAAATTTCATTGCAATCAACCAGTTTTTAGAATTAGTTGTAACAGAACTTGGTCTATATATTAGCATAGTTCTGCACATCTAAATTCGAACTACTTTATAACTGCAATTAATGCTGCCATTAGGATTGAGAATATTATCCTTTGAAAACAAATTCCTGCTTTCCTTTCTTTGAATGTATAGAAAGAGGGCCTCTATAGCAATTCTCCTCTTACTTAGCTATCACTTAAGCAGTGACCTCAGCTACACAAAACATAAAGTGAATGAAAAGCAACACACACAAAAAATTATCCAAAATAGATATCCCAAAATTCCATGTATTCAGCTTTTCTGTCTTATTCTTATTGTTTAAAAATTATAATAAGCTTGGTCAATTCACCCATTCAACAAACATGTATTAAGATGACAGGAACTGTTCTAGGCACTGGGATACAGCAGAGAACAAAGCTCACTGCCTTCATGAAACATAAGGGAGAAGACAGACTCCAGGAAGCAAAAATTGAGGGAAAACATAGGCAACGCAATCTCTTGACAGGGAAAACCTTGAAAACCAAAATAATAAAAAATAGTAAGAGCTAACACCTAATGTAATACAAAGTACAAAGAACTGTTCTAAGGCCATTTAATATTAACTCACTTATTTCTCATAAGAACCTCATGAGGTAGCTGCCAGTATCATCACCCATTTAACCAACGAGGAAATTGAGGCACAACTGATGCCTTGGGTCATTCAGCAATTGATGAAGCTAGGATTCAAACCCAATCCTTCTGACTCCTGGCTCCATGCTCTTTACCACTACGATACACTGCTTCTCAGAAATAAAAATGCAAAAAAAACAGGCATTCCAGGCCATTCAGGAAAGGCACAGACAATTCCACAGATCATAATTATCCCAATGAACTATTCTACAGTATAACATAGGAACTAATGCTTGTAATCATAACCTAGAATCAATAAAATATGACCACTCCATATCAGTTTCAGAATTTATAAATATTAATATATTTACATTTAAAAAGGTCAAAATAAAAAGGTGAGACATATAAGCTTGAGTTATAATTGGAACATTAATTTATAGTAAACCTTTTATGATTTAGATTTTCAGAGTAAACAGTTTTCATATATATAATTGTACTATTAAGATCCCTGTTTTAGGGGCTGGCCCCGTGGCTTAGCGGTTAAGTGCGCGCACTCAGCTACTGGCGGCCTGGGTTCGGATCCTGGGCGCGCACCGACACACGGCTTGTCCGGCCATACTGAGGCCGCGTCCCACGTACAGCAACTAGAAGGATGTGCAACTATGACATACAACTATGTTGTATGGGGCTTTGGGGAAAGAAAACAAAATAAATTACCTTTAAAAAAAAAAAAAAAGATCCCTGTTTTAGAGATTATAAGGCTTATATGGATTGCCCTATTTCTCATGAGTGCTATATAAATAAGCATGGACGTCAACTTATTAATAGTTAACGATGATCTAAAATATTTCACTGATTACAGTGTAATAATGAAAACTTTCTGACAAAAATGCTTTAAGGAAATATCCTTTGAGGGAAGGAGGGGATGGAATTGGGAAATGTGCACAGGGAGCATAAATGGCTTCTGTAAACCATTTCTTTTTTTCTTAAAAAAAAAAAGCTATGGCATGGAACAGAATTGAGAGTCCAGAAATAAAATCACACATCCACGGACAGCTAATCTTTGACAAAGGAGCCAAGAACATACAATGGAGAAAGGAAAGTCTCTTCAACAAATGGTGTTGGGAAAACTGGACAGCTACATGCAAAAGAATGAAAGTAAACCATTATCTTACACCATACACAAAAATTAACTCAAAATGGATTAAAGACTTGAATGTAAGACCTGAAACCATAAAACTCCTAGAAGAACAGATAGGCAGTACACTCTTTGACATCTGTCTTAGCAGTATCTTTTCGAATACTATGTCTACTCAGGCAAGGGAAACAAAAGAAAAAATAAACAAATGGGACTACAGCAGATTAAAAAGATTCTGCAAAGCAAAGGAAACCATCAACAAAATGAAAACACAACCCACCAACTGGGAGAAAATATTTGCAAATCATATATCCAACAAGGGGTTAATTTCCAAAATATATAAAAAACTCAAACAACAACAACAAAATAAACAACTCGATCAAAAAAATGAGCAGAGTATACGAACAGACATTTTTCCAAAGAAGATATACAGATGGCCAACAGGCACATGAAAAGATGTTCAACATCACTATTAGGGAAACGCATCACTATTTAGGAAATCACTAAAACTACAAAGATATATCACCTCACACCAGTCAGAATGGCTATAATCGACAAGACAAGAAATAAGTGTTGGAGAGGATGAGAAGAAAAGAGAACCCTCATACACTGCTGGTGGGAATGCAAACTGGTGCAGCCACTGTGGAAAACAATATGGAGTTTTCTCAAAAAACTGAAAATAGAAATTCTTACCATATGATCCAGCTATTCCACTACTGGGTATTTATTCAAAGAATATGAAATCAACAATTCAAAAAGATTTATGCATCCCTATGTTCACTGCAGCATTATTTACAATAGCCAAGACATGGAAGCAACCCAAGTACCCATAAAAAAATGAACAGATAAAGAAAATGTGGTATATATACACAATAGAATACTACTTAGCCATAAAAAAAAAGACAAAATCGTGCTATTTGCGACAACACGGATGGACCTTGAGGGTACTATGCTAAGCAAAATGAGTCAAACAGAGAAAGACAAATACCATATGATTTCACTCATATATGGAAGATAAACAAACACACACATAGATAAGGAGAACAGATTAGTGGTTACCAGAGAAGGGGGAGGGGAGTGCAAATCAGGTAAAGGGGCACTAGACTATTGGTGGTGAACACAATGCAATCTACGCAGAAACTGATATGCTGATATATAACAATGTATACCTAAAATTTACACAATGTTAAAAGCCAATATGACCTCAATAAAAAAATTAAAAATTAAAACAAACACAAAAAAGCCATGGCAAAATCTCAAAATGTTGACATCTAACAAGGTAGATACCTAGATATTTGTTCTATTTTTCACTTTTTATGGTATGCTCAAAATATTCTGTGTTAAAAATAAACAACTAAACAAAATTAACTTTCAATCCCGATTCTACCACCAAAAAATTTGAATTTAAGTTAGTTTTGAATCTACGCTTGTAACAGTCTATTTTACTTCTGGAACAATTAATATTACAATAAGGATTGTGATTTTTATCTTTTGAAAGTGAATTCCTCCTTTGGTTTCTATTAAGTTTATAGAGAGAAGACCTCTACAGTAATACTCCTCTTACTTAGCTATCACTTAAGGTAAAACCTCAGCTCTGCAAAATATACAGAGAATCAAAAATGGCCAAGGAAATTATTCTATAATATTATACAATCATTACACAATTACTAATGTACCATTAATAAAATAAATGCATCAGAACATATGAGATTTGAAGAAAGTGTACAAGTTCTCAGTCCTCAAATAGCTATTTTAAACCTAATAAGCCTTATCTTTGGAAATCAAACACCTCTTAAAGCCATAAATTTTAATATGCTAATCTAAAGTAATAATTATTCAAAGGATGTGTTTTCTAGTTACATTTTCATTTTCCAGTCATTTTTATTGAGTAAGACAGATCCATTAACAAGCTTCAGTTTAAGAAATTAGATTTAGTACTGCAGCTAGTTTTCAATAGGATGAATTTAACTAAAGATGGGGTTGAAGTCTATTCAATAATACAGCAATTACATATCATGCTACATGGCATTGCTAACCATGTTAATAAAACTAGATATATATAAATTCCTATTTGCACTGCATTATTAAATATTATAATTTCTAAGGAAAAGAAGGTTTCCAGCAATCTGCCAAAATGTTCAGGAAAAAAAAGCAAGCCAAGGATAACATAAGTTGTTCAATTTTTAAGATGTTAGTTGAAAATACAGTTTAATTTTCAAAACCAAAGATAGAAAATTTTCCAATTGTGCAAAAAAAAAAAAGAAGAAAAGGAAAAAAAGCAGATGCCAACGATAAAATCTAGAAAACACTCAGGCAGGATAAACGATGAATGATATCATTACATTAATCCATACCAAGACATGATCACCAGAATTCCTCTAACAAATAAACAGTAAGACATATTTCCTGGCAGTCCTCACTTTTTATCATCTTATACTTTTAATCTGCTCATCCAAGTAAAAACCATCTACAAGAAAAACATTTTTAGATTTTTAATATTTTGATTATAATTAAATGTGGCATTTATAGTATGTAACAACATAGCATTTACATCTTATCCCATATTCCTGCTTAATACAGAAGTTTAAAAAAATTATTCCAAAACAAGCGTTTCTGCATTTCACCACTGAGATTCTCTCACCCTGAATTTCAGCAGACAACTCTCCTCTGTTCTCCACCACCATCCAGTGGCGAATGCAGGTAACTGCAAGCTCCACAGAGCTCCCCCAGCAACCAACCCCTCCCACTTCCCGCCAGTAGAGCAAAAAGTAGAACAGAGAAGTCATGAGAAGTATGGTGTCCACTCAGGCAGGAGAACATTACAGGTTTCTCTTACTTGGCACACACTGTCCGTTTCATTAAGTTTCTGGCAATCTCTTCAGAGGGAATGCTAAGAATCCAAAAAGGAGACTGAAAGAAATAACAATATAAAACTTACTTCTAAGTGGTTTTATGGTCTCGTTTGCTTTTATTCAAGAAGTCAATAAGGAGAGATTCCTATTTGCTACTTTTATGTAAGAATACCTGATCTGACTCTAACCAAGAAAAATTGCTTCAATAGTAAAAAAGTAAATTATTTTAATAGGTAACGTGTTAGGATAATAGAGTGCAAGGTGACAACCTTTTATAAATGACTCTGTTAATGAAAACATCAGCAAATTTAAGGTTATTTAAACTTAAGGTTAATTTTGTATTTGCTCTCTTATGTAGTCTGACCAAAAGAATGCATATTATAACCCAAAGTACAATCTCAAAATTTTTTAGTTACTAGTCATTCCTTATAATAAAGCTATTTTATTTTTAACTTCTAAGTAATTTTTTTCTTAGAATGACCCCTCTTTTTCTAGGTAGATGTGGTCACCTGAGGGGAGGGGAAGGGGTTCTTTGAAATAACTTTGATGGAAAGTCAAAGGGGGTATTATTAAATTATCATTGATTTTCATTATTTTATCTAAAGACAAAAGTTCCAGCGGCATCAGGGGGGTTTCCCAACCCGCTGTCAACACCCAAGATTACAGGCACTTTTAAACTCCACCCAGAGAACCCAGAACACAGCACAACGCAGCAGGACCCTGACCTCAGTTCATCACCCTCACCCAATTATAGCCACACTCTCCCTCTTTTCCTTCTCCTCCATAAGTGCAAGTCAGTCAGGAGAACAAGTCCAACACCAGGGGACTTGCAACTTCAGTTCTCTCATCTTTTGCAAGAAATCCTCCTTACCACACCCAGTCTTTCTTCTTCCAATATTGATACTACACTACAGAAAAATCCAAAATAATCCAAACAGGAAAACAGATGGTAATCTTACTATTATTTTTATTAGAAAAAATTTAAAAGTAACCTGAATGAAATGAAATGGTTAGATAAATTACGGTAGAGCTAATCAATGGTAGAAAATATCACATAGCCCTGTTAGTGATGAAGGCTATGTAGCAACACGTACCTATATTAGCCCTATCAAGTGGAAAAGAGACTGCAGAAGTACCTAAGTACTATTACAACCGAGGGGAAAAAAGTACATGGAAAAGACTGGAAGGCAGAATCGCCAAATTATAAGTCATGTCAAGGAGGAAGAACTGTGAATGATTTTTTCTTTTTCTATTTTCCAAACTTCCCTAATACATTGATAAGCTATCAAATACAAAATAAATTCACAATCTTACACATGCACAATTTCACATTTTAAAATGATTCTCAGTATAAGTCTGAAATTCTGCTAAATTCTGAATTTGAATTCTAATCATACCTTATCAATATTCTTTTTTTTAATGAAGGGACAGATACGATTTACAGTACAACTGTCAAATTAAAAACTGGGCCCAGCCTGGTGGCATATCAGTTAGGTTCACGTGTTCCGTTTGGCGGCCCACAGTTTACCGATTCAGGTCCTGCGTGCAGACCTACTCACTGCTCATCAAGCCATGCTGAGGCGGTGTCCCACACAGAAGAACTGGAAGGACCTGCAACTACAATATACAACTGTGTACTGGGGCTTTGGGTAGAAAAAAGAAAAAGAAGAAGACTGGCAACAGATATTAGCTCAGGGCCAAACTTCCTAAAAAAAAAACAAAACAAAAAACAGATTCTCAAAAAAAAAAAATTAGGGCCGGCCCCACGGCTTAGCGGTTAAGTGCACGCGCTCCGCTACTGGCGGCCCAGGTTCGGATCCCAGGCGTGCACTGATGCACCGCTTCTCTGGCCATGCTGAGGCCGCGTCCCACATACAGCAACTGGAAGGATGTGCAGCTATGACATACAACTATCTACTGGGCTTTGGGGGAAAAATAAATAAATAAAAAATTTAAAAAAAAAATTAAAAACTAGTAAACTAAATGAATACTCGAAATAAACCTAAATTTTTTTCCAAAATATCTTCTTTATTCAATTGCCCCCAGAAACAGAAACAAGTAGCCATACAAATGTAAATTTAAGATTTGCAGTTCTTCTCTTCAAACTCAAGGTTCTATTTATAAGTATACTACACATGGTTTAACGAAAAATATAAATCAACTTACCTTTCCATAAGCTCCTTGACTACTGGTGAACTGACCTCCAAAAAGTGAAAGCAAAGACTTTATTTCCTATATTGAAAATATTACAGAGAACACATTTTAACACAGGGAACTCAAAGTCCATTAACAGATACATGTATAATAAGATTCCAAAAAAAAATAAAGAGTGGGTTGATGATCTACCTGAGGCACTTAAATTTCAACACTAGACAAATTACAACCTTGAGTTCTGAAAAAATTTTACAGTCACAAACACAGTAAGTAATTTCTGAGCTATTTTAGACAACAGGAGAGTTGCCAAAAGACTTGGTCGGAAAATGCCCTGATTTTGAAAGAGAAAAAAACAGATGACAAAAACTACAGATTAGTGAATTTGACAATTGATCAATAAAAATAAAATGAATAATTAAACAGATGATTTCAGAATGTTTAGAAAAGAAATAAGCAATTAACTAGGGAGCATCACTGCAGATTCATTAAACACAAGCTATGGTAAGTTAACCTCCTCTTCTTTCTGGATAAAGTTACAGAACTAGAAAGAGAACAGAATAGCTACTTTAAAAATATCAAGTATGCAAAGTAGTAATCTGTTCAGACAGTATGCATATTCTATGAAGCAATCACTTTGTATTGATAAACATAAGATGACTATACAAATTTTATGGTTTGTACTAACAAATTTTGTCTCCTCAAATAACATAAAGCAGGTAGAATCCCACTCGTCTGTGTAGGTCTTACAGAAGAGGTAACCTAATGAGAGAGAAGTGTCCCCATTGCTGGGTGCCTACAATCCTCTTTCCTCCCAACTAGCAGAAGGAGCCTTTAACACCAAGCCCATCATAAGCCACAGCCACGAGAGAAAGTATACCCAGACCACGAACACCCTCTACCTCAAGATCAAACAGAATGGGAGGTCTGAGCAACTAGTGCCTTTTCTATTTTTCCTTTTGTCTATGCAACAAATTTTTTTTTAATTCCCAGTATTAGAAGAGGCTATATTCAGTTGAATCATATGGACAGACCAAGAATTAGCACAGACTAGCAGTAAATCACTGAAGGCAGCCCAAAAGCCATTTTGCAACACAGGACACAAATTTAAAAAGGAGGCCTAATTGGACCTGGGAGTCAGACCACAATTGGATGTTCAGCTCTTCCAAATAGCAGCTAGTGGTTTTATACAAGACACCAGCTCCTTCGACTCTCAGTTCCCTCATCTGTAAAACAGGAATCAGAGCTACCTCACGAGGTGAGGAGATCTTAGAGAGGGGAGCACAGAACCCAGGCAGTTAGTAGGGAATCAGGATGATGATGATGACCACAGCCCTGTCCTTGAAGTCCAGCAGCTCAAGAAATCAGGCCTGACTGACAGTTATAATACTAAAAGAAAAAATGAAGTTATAGATTAAGTTACTTGGTCTAGAATGACTATTGTTCATTCTATACTAAAGCATATTGTGAAATCAGCTTTACATTGAAAACATCCAAGTTTGCTGCTCCTGGAATAAACCAGTAAGAATCAGCAACAGGCTAAAACACAAAGGCTCTATCAGTTTAAAAAAAAAAAAGTGAAGGATTATTGAAAGTTTTATGGCATAGCATCAGCTCCACTACCCAAAACTTAAGCAATGACTCAAAACTGAGAGTAAAGGTGATAACCGAAGTTTCAAATTTAAAAACAAAACATGGATTAAACTACTCTGTCAATCTACTCGGAAAGAGCAAAACACAAAATATTGACTCATCTTATGGCAAAGTCACCTTCTAGTCGAGAATCTTTCTACATTAGGAACAAAAGAATTTATATTGGATATAAAAATATGGCATGACCTGGGGTATGCCTGATGCATTAATTAACATCAGCTTTCTAGTTCTTTTAGCCACTCACTTTTTCATCCATTTAGTTTGCTTCAGAACCAGCAATAAAACCCAGGTGTCTGAACTTTACTTTAGTACAATAAGGCAGCTGCCAATTAAAATTGGCCCTGATTAACTCTACAGAGGTAAAACTGGACCACACTTACATTCCTATCTCTCATTTTAAATCATAAAGGCAGCTCTTCATTACAACTCTCCTGCCTAGCAGTTCCAATACAGTACACAGGCCCAAAAGTGTAGCCGATCCTTCTGATGGCCTTCCCTGAAGGGATCCTTTCACTCTATTCAATATTTATTAAACAACTGATATGTGCAAGGCACTGAGCTATGTGGAGAGAAAGACATATTTATCCTCAGGGAGCTTAAGGTCTAGTAGAACCAACAAAACATTTAACTCTAACTGAAATGTGAGATGTAAAAGAGTGAATGCTCTTAAAGAAGTAAAAGCAAAAAAGTATGATACTAGAGTCCAGGGGAGGAAAAGACTACTTCAGTTTTAGAAGTTTCAATGGAAACTGACTTAAGCCCTGAAAACAGGAAGAATCTATACAGATGAAAAAGGACTTCCACTTCCAGTGATGGCACACTAAGTAATTCAGATTACACCTCCTGTTGAGAAGAACTGGAAAAACCTGACATCTGCTTGAAGACATGGAGAGATTACAAGCATTACCAAACCAAGATCCAGAAGAGGACAGAAATCCCAAGGTGCAGCCACTTGCTCCCCAGGGCAGTTGCCAATTCCAAAAGCAGCTCTGAGAGTGAACAGCCCTTTTGACAGCTTAAAGGAGCTAGAGGGACAAAAAGAGTATAGGGCCATCCATGGGGAGGAAAGGAGGCTGGATGCACCACCCAGGTTAGATCGGGATCCCAAAAAGCTACACAGCCTCGGAGTATGTGTGACTCACAACAGAAACAGAACTTAATGCCTCAAAATGCTCCTATGTGCTCTTGTCGTCTTTAAGAGGATTTACATCATCCTAGGCCTCATGTTATTTCTTCAAATAAGTTTTCAAATACATCTGGCACATACTCAAAAAAAAAAACCAGCACACATATGAAAAAGAACCAAGAGAAACAATACACAAAAGAAACAGACCCACAGGACCTCTTTTATCATATTTAACATAACTATGCTTTCTCTATTTCTATATTTTATCATATTTAACATAATTATGCTTTCTATATTGAAGGGGATAAAAAACAAAATTAAGAATTTAGCAGTGGATGAAAAACTTTTAAAAAAAGAAACTGCAGATTTGAAAAAGAATCAAGTAAAAATATAAACCTAAAATAAATAAATATGTGCATAAATCTAAATGAATATTGACTTTAAAAAATTAATGGGAAATGAACAGACACTTCTCCAAAGAAGATATACAGATGGCCAATAGGCACATGAAAAGATGCTCAACATACTAATCATCAAGGAAATTCAAATCAAAGCCACACTAAGTTATCATCTTACACCCGTTAGAATGGCTATAATCCCAAAGACAAAAAACAAGAAATGCTGGAGAGGCTGTGGAGAAATCGGAATCCTAATCCACTGCTGGTGGGAATGCAAACCGGCCCAGCCTCTATGGAAAACAGTATGGAGATTCCTCAAAAAATTAAAAATAGAGGGCCGGCCCTGTGGCTTGGTGGTTAAGTGCGCGCGCTGCAATGCTGGTGGCCCGGGTTCGGATCCCCGGTGCGCATTGAGGCACCACTTCTCCGTCCATCCTGAGGCCGAGTCCCACATACAGCAACTAGAAGGATGTGCAGCTATGACATACAACTATATACTGGGGCTTTGGGGGGAAAAAATAAAATAAATAAAATCTTTAAAAAAAAAAAAAAAATTAAAAATAGAAATACCTTATGATCCAGCTATACCACTACTGGGTATCTACCCAACAAACTTGAAATCAACAATCCAAAGAGGCTTATGCACCCTTATGTTCATCGCAGCATTATTCACTATAGCCAAGACATGGAAGCAACCCAAGTGTCCCTCGACTGATGACTGGATAAAGAAGATGTGGTATATATACGCCACGGAATATTAGCCATAAAAAAAGACAAAATCGTCCCATTTGCAACGATGTGGACGGACCAGGAGGGTATTATGTTAAGCAAAATGAGCCAGAAAGAGAAAGACAAACACTGCATGACTTCACTCATATGTGGAAGATAAACCAACACACGGACAGATCGAACTGTTTGGTGGTTACCAGGGGCAAGGGGCGTGGGAGGTGGGCACAAGGGGTGGAAGGACGCATTTATATGGTGACTGACAAATAATAATGTACAACAAAAATTTCACAATAAAATAAATAAATAATTAAGATTGAAGACAGGGATAGGAAAGACGCAAACCAGACAAAGGGGAGCACAGGGAGCAAAGGCCAAAGCAGGTAAACAGGGGGCATCATTCAGGGAATGATGGGGAGTCAGTAGTTTTGGCTGTACTGAGGGCAGAAAGGAGACAGAGGAGATAATCATGCAGTGATGGGCCCTGAATGCCAGACTAAGGAGTTTCAGCCTTGGGACAATGACGACGTAAAATAGAACTGAGCTTTTGGGAGACTAAACAGGTGCCAAGTTAAGACACTTACTAAGAAGAACTTAAGGAGGAAGAAACAGGTAAAATCACCAGGTACCAGGGATGCTATTCTTAAGACTGCAGCCTAACCACTCCATTCTCACTACCCTGCCTCACCACAGGCACTCACCCTCCTTGGCTTCTCCTAGTTCCATTCCAGTATCCTCTAAGTGGTATCCCTTCTCTGGTACTTCAGAATTATCTTTCTTTTTTTTTGTGTGTGTGTGTGAGGAAGATCAGCCCTGAGCTAACATCCGTGCTAATCCTCCTCTTTTTGCTGAGGAAGACGGGCTCTGAGCTAACATCTATTGCCAATCCTCCTCCTTTTCTTCTTCCCCAAAGCCCCAATAGATAGTTGTATGCCATAGTTGCACATCCTTCTAGTTGCTGAATGTGGGACGCGGCCTCAGCATGGCCGGAGAGGCAGTGCGTCGGTGCGCACCCGGGATCCGAACCCGGGCCGCCAGTAGCGGAGTGCACGCACTCAACTGCTAAGCCACCGGTCCGGCCCAGAATTATCTTTCTAAAACACAAATGATTACTAGTCACTTCCTGGTTTAAAAAGAAAAAACACTTGTCACTTCTTGGCTTAAAAAGGAAAAAGGAGTCAATGGCTCCCCATCAAATCTAAAATAAAATCCAAATTCCTTGTGATAAATAAATGAAAAGAAATACTATATACAGGAATACATGAGTAAGCCACTTGGTGTAAAACTAATTTGGCCTGACCTTGTTTTTTTCCAAAAGGGCCTGACGTGGCCTGTTGAGCATGCATTGTACATCTGCTTTAAATATTTACTATGTCCTAGAGACAAGAATCATGCCCCTAAAGATAGGGATGTAGCTTCCCCCATATCAGCATTTCTTTAAGGATAAACATCTCTCCCTAAGCTAAGGATTAATTACTGACCTGCCATGCTCACCTTGTGACCACTGACCTGCTGTGTTCACCAATCTGCTGTGCCAGCAAAGCAATCTAGTGACAACTGTAAAAGGGACAATCCTATCATATGTGACGTATGTTCTTTGTTCCAAGACAGTATATAACCACTCTGTACGCCCACTTCTTTGGTGCTCTTCCTTCCTTGGGGAAGGAAGGCCCCAGGCTAGTCCTCAGATGTGGCTCATAATAAACTCACCCCAATTTTGATTTATAGATTGATTACAGATTATTTGCATCAACACTTGCAATGGTTTCAAAACACTCCAAAATCTGGATCCTACCTACCTCTCTAGTCTCACCGCCCACTATTTTATCCTCCCTCCCCACACACCCCACACCACCATAATCAACCATCCTCTGTGTCTTTACACTTGTTTTTCTTTCTACCTCACTGAAGTGGGCTTCCAGTGCTCTTCACCCACAGAATATCTCCTTTATCAATTAAGATCTAAATAAAATACTACTTCCTCCATGAAACTCCATGCCCTTGCACCCCTATTTTGCCAATGCACCTGCCCAACAAAACTAATCCAGAATCAATGCCCCAATCTTCCTTCATAACTCCTAAGGCCAGCGAGTTGAGCACAACTGAAGAAAATCACAGAATCCTGGCACAATCACAAACACACAATCTTCACCCTCAGCTAGGTTTTCAGCATTACTCTAACACCTGTGTTCTCCTCCACTCAACGGTTTAACTTGTCAGCTCCTTCTTTTGTTCTCAGTGACTATTTCAAATTTTACTATTTTTCTCATTTTTCTATTCAACTGCTTGGTCCCCCATCTCTCAAGAAATAACCTTGACTCATTCATTACCTGGAAAACAGGCCCCTGGGCAGCTACCTCAAACCCATCAGAATTCTCCTTTGCCCATTCTCCCCTTCTATTGAAAGGCCAACACCTCCTACTGTGCCCTTATATCCATTCTCCTCTTCCCTTCAGCCCACAAACATGAAAATCTCTCCAAAGGGAGTGGGGTGGGGGTGGGGGTTCCTTGACCCTAGGTCCACCTCAGATTGTTTGCCAATCTCTTACTTACCCCTCTTATGCTCTAGTTAAGAGCGGTATACTCTATCTCTCCTTCCTCATTTTCCAGTGACCGCTAAACCAAGCAATCTGGCTTCTCCCCTAAAACTACACAACAGCTCTAGCAAAATTCCTAAAACTTTACTTTTCTGACTTCTATGTTCTCACACCCTTCCTCATACCCTTCTGACACTTGTCTACCTTCTTCATGACCTCCTCTTTTCTCACTTCCCCTTAATATCAATGCTTCCAAGCACCTGTATTTGGCCCACCACTCTTCTGACACTATACTTTCTCTGAATAATTTCATTTTCTCTCCTAGTGTTCATATGCAGAAGGCTCCCAAATATTTACTACCAGCCCAGACCCCTCCATCACGCTCTATGCATACTCATATTCACTGTCTTCTGGTCATCTCCATTTGATGATACAGAAGCACATCAAATTCAGCATAACCAAAATTTAAATCTTACATTTGCCTGTGCTCTCTATTTTAAATGGGGACACCCTTATATCCACCCCAGGAGTCATCCTTGACTGGTCCCTCTTCCCCCCACATTCAACCAGTCATCAAGCCCTGATGATTTTACCACCTAAACATTTGCCCATGCTATCCCATCCTCTCACCCCCTGCCCTAGTTCAGGCCTTCTTAATCTATTAACAAGACTATTCCAACACACTCTTAACTGCTTTCTGACTCTAGTCTTATTCCTCTCAAATTCATCCTCCATATTGCTGCCAAAGTGATTTTTTTTAATCTGATTCTATCACTTCCTTAGTTAACACTCTTCAATAAATTCCTCTTCCAAACTCCAGGGTACTCCAGGCTTTGCATTTTCCAGCCCCTGGCCACCTCTCCTGCTCTCTTCTTATCAATCTCTGCTACGTATCTGGTAATGCAGTAATAACGAATAGCCTGCAATTCTAATTTACCTATTTCTCTCCTTGGCTGGGCTAACCCTACTCATCCTTTAGGTTACAGTTCAAGTGTCAAACCCTCACAGAAGCCATCTTAAAAGCCAACATCCCCCACGCCCAGGTGGATTAGACTCCCCTCTCCCTGCTCTGATATTTCCCTGCGCATCTGTCACTACACTTAGCAACGTTATTTCATAAAGCTAGTTTATGCATCTGCTCACCCCTTAGCCTAAACAGCCAGCTCACTGAAAACAGAAAATATCTTTGTCATCGTTGTATCTCCAGCGTCCGGCACATTCGATTACAGGAACTCTGAAACTGTTTCTTGAATGAATAAATAAAACACTTATCCAACTTCTCCATCACCTAATCCCTACCACCCACCACTACCACCACCACTCCCACCCCCACGGAACCTGACCCACATATTCGACACTTACAACACTGCCCTGAGCATCTCTGTCTGCTGTCTCCGCTACACGAAGGGCTCCAGGGGGGAGGGGACCGGTCACATCCACCTGCCTAACTCGGTTCCTGGCACAGGGGCGGAGGAATGAATGAAAACGCTTCATTCAGGCCGAGGGAGTCTGTCTCCGACCTCTCTCTCACACACCGTCCAGGGGCCGAGGGACTGCGGACGCGCGACCTCCCCGACACGCACCCCCCGGACCCCCGCGTGCTCAGGCAGCGCGGACGCCCCCACCGCACACCAGCCCCCCCACCCCCGCGCCGTCCTGCCCCGTCGGCGGCTGGGGAGGACGCTGCGCGCTCACCGGCAGGCGGAACTCCAGGTGCTCCTGGGCCATGAGCAGCAGATACCTGTTCACGACCCCCGGCAGCGCCATTGCAGCCGCCCGCGGTGCGCCTGCGCGGCCCGCCCCTTCGGCGCCCACAGAGCCGTTTCCGGCGAGGCGGAGCCTGAGGGCCGGAAACGGAAGTGCGGCGAGCGGGGGTGCGGTCCCGCGCTTCCTCGCGCGGAGTCTGAACCCGGCCGCTCCTGGAGGGGCCGCCTGTGCTGCTCGGCGCTGTCTGGGTGAGCGTCCACAGCGCCAGGAGCTGGCGTGAGGGGCCGCGTTGTGTTCAGGAGCAGGTTGTGATAGGGCTGTGCACTTCCTGGTGGTCCTCCCACCTGGAATGTACTTCCACCTTTCTCTACAACTCTTCAAATCCCGGTTCTTCAACACTGGACGGAAATTTCACCTTTTCCGTGCAGACTTCTCTAACCACTGCAGGCTTTGGGGACTGCCTTACCTGGACCGCTCATTTAACATTTAGTATACTTTCTGTATTTTTGCAATAACTTTTCAAGGATGCGTGCCTTACAAGCCAATTAGAATAAGCTCTTGAGGACCGAGAGCATCTCTTATGGTTCATACTCTACCTCACAGAAAGCAAAAGGATGTGATCCTCAAAGTACTCAAGAATTAGTAGGCTGTGATGTGAGACACACGTCCAGTCCACAGCCTGCTGTATTACAATTAAAACAATGATAGAAGTTGCTTCTAACTATTAACATTGGCACAGATTTCATAGTGGCACATAAAATAAGCAGTAGCATTTTTAAAAGTTTTAGTAATTTGCATATTCTATGTATACGTGTTGTTGCTTTTGAGAGTACTGAATCCTTTGCATTATTGAGAGCCGTTCTTTTGCATTCTACCGTAATATTGCTCAAAGTACATCAGAGTAGGTATCATACGTATTCCCAGCACCATGTGGCAGGAACAGAGTTGATGCTTAGTAGTATTGATGACGAACATAGGCTGTGGTGTCTTAGGTTCAAACCTCAGTTCCCTTATTTACCACGTATATGCTCGTAAGCAAATTTCTTAGCCTCCCTTGGCCTCAGTTTTATCTGAAATGAAATAACACTTCCTCAAGGGATTGTTACAATTAACTGTAATAATGTACATAAAGTGTTTAATATAACACCTGGCATATTGTATGGGGCCAATAAATGACATTTAAGGAGAAGATTTTTCTCTTTTTTTTTTTTTTGGTAAGATTAGCCCTGAGCTAACATCCGTTACCCAGTCCTCCTCTGTTTGCTGAGGAAGATTGGCCCTGGGCTAACATCTGTGCCCATCTTCCTCTACTTTATATGTGGGACACCTGCCAGAGCATGGCTTGACAAGTGGTGCATAGATCCGTGCCTGGGATCTGAACCTGCAAACCCCAGGCTGCCGAAGTGGAGTGCGTAACCTAACCACTACGCCACCAGGCCAGCCCTGAGACTTTTCTTCTCTTAAAAAATATGAGGGGCTGGTCTGGTGGCATAGTAGTTAAGTCCAGTGCTCTCTGCTTGGGCAGCCTGGGTTTGCAGGTTCAGATTCCCAGCGTGGACCTACACCACTCGTCAAGCCATGTTATGGCTGTGACCCACATGCAAAATAGAGGAAGGTTGGCACAGATGTTAGCTCTCCGCGAATCTTCCTCAAGCAAAAAAAAGAGAAAGATTGGCAACAGATGTTAGCTCAAGGTGCATCTTCCTCAAGCAAAAAGAGGAAGATTCACGACAGATGTTAGCTCAGGGCAACTCTTCCTTAGCAAAAAAAAATATATATGAGAATTCCTCTTAGCAAGCAATCCGCCTTTGTTAGGAAAATTTCTTGATAATTCCACTTGAGGTAAGTGAGTCTCTGAGGAGCATTGATGTCTCTTGGCCCCAGGGCTTCAGAGAAGGGGATAAAAGTATGCTATGAAATACGAAAAGGAAGTTGGTTCCTCTTTGAGAAGAGAGGCCAAGGTGGGTCAGAGAACCAATTGAATGTTTGGTGAAGGATGTGCAGTGCATGATATACCCCATCCCCAACACTTGTCAGAATTACCAAACATAAGATTTTGATCGGGCAACTTTTTCAGGGATATCAGAGATTCTGATTTTCATGCCTGGGTTAATACGATGCTGTGCAGAGACAGCAAATGAGAATACACCGCCTAGGAAAACCCAGATGAATTCAAGTTTCACTCATTTTTCACATGGGATCCTTTGAGCTAAGGTTCACGACTAAATCCCCGCTAATTCTCCACTCCAGAAATGAGCAGGAGAGCATCTACATCATGAATCTCAAACTATTGGATTCATGGTCTGGGAACTAGAAAGTAACCCTGCATAGGCCATTAGGATTAGTGTGGAACTACTCTGACATCAATTAAACTGCCTTCAAGGGACTCACAGCCAGACCTGTTCAATGTTTTTGAGCTTACTAGAGTAGTTAAGGAGCAGCGAGAGAGTGTGGATTTGGAAGGTGGTGTTCAAATTAGCATCTAGAGACTTGCAATTTTTTTTTTTTTTCAATTTGTACTGGAAGGGACAAGGAGGTTCATAGTCTGTCTCCTGGGAACTGGCCCAAAGCTTCATCTGTGCTTCATCTACCAGGGCAGACCTCTTAGAGACTCGGCTCCTCCTGTGAGATTACTATTGTGGCAAGCATTGCAGCCTCTGGTATAGGCTGCTGAGTGTTAAAAAGCCAGAGGCATTCCTGGGAAGTAAGGACTAGGAATTGGAGAGAAGAATTTTAAGTTGTGGTTATAATAGGCCACTACAGTGTTAAGACTAGTAGCACAGAGTCAGTGAAGAAAGGAAATGAGTAGAGAGTTAACAGGTCCCAGGAGCAGAGGTCATGTGTAATGTCAAAAGTGTCATACAGGGCCAGCCCCGTGGCGTAGCTGTTAAGTGCGCGTGCTCCACTGCTGGCGGCCCGGGGTTCACAGGTTCAGATCCTGGGCTCAACCACTTGTCAGGCCATGCTGTGGCAGCATCCCATATAAAGTGGAGGAAGATGGGCATGGATGTTAGCCAGCGCCAGTCTTCCTCAGCAAGAAAAGAGGAGGATTGGCATGGATGTTAGCTCAGGGCTGATCTTCCTCACACACACACACACAAAAAAAGTGTCATACCTTTGTCTCAGGCTGAGCATCTAACACTTGAAAAGAGATTCAGTATCACAGAGAACCATAAGAATTTGTGCACCCACGAGAGGGAGAAATGTTCTCTTCATATGTATTAAGACTAGATTTTTGCAATGAGTGAAAAACAAGGGGTTTTTGAACAGTTTGGAGAATAAAGTTTTATTGGAACAAGTTATATAAGAACTATGGAAACTTTGCTATAGCGAAGCATTCCTGAGAGAGTTCTAATTTCATGAGATGCCAGAAGGATCTCCAGTATCTTCAATCTTAATGAAGATAATTCAGGAAGAGAAGAGAGAACTAACACAGGGTACCCTCTGGAAACAAAACCGAACAAGTTGGGACTTTGAGGCAACAGTTCAAACTTAAGCAGCTGCAGTTGATTTAAGAATGACTCAGTACCTTGAGGTCAAATTTCCAAAAAGCAAGATCTCTCGAAATGGAGAAAAGTAGATCTTGTCCTCAGGTCGAAAGACTACCCAGAACAAACCTGAAGTCCTAATTGCAAACTAGGCCCACTAAGTTGCCACCTGCGAAGCAGCTTCTGCCTGTAGAAAATCTGTGAAGGAAAACAGGCTGGAGATTCAGCCTTCTTTCCTGGTCATCCTTAAACTCTAATGCTGCTACAAGTCAAATAATCAAGGGCCATACGCTTGCAGGCAGATGTAAGATGGCAGGCTGATTGAGCTAGGCTAGAGGAGAACAACTCGCCCCATTTCTCAGCAACTGGCTGAAATAGAAACAGTTTTCCAAAAGGAGCCTAACCTAGTGCATGCCGAAATTAGGGATGCCTTTCCTCTCTGGGCTAGTCCTTAATTTGATTCTTTTGTTTGCAATGAGATCGAGATTGCAAAATACCAAAAAAGGTTTCACTCTACTTTTACTCCACTCCAAATACAAGGCCACACCAAACCCTGGATGTCATCCACACTGCTCCAGGCTTCAGCTTTGTAGCTTAGGCAGCTTTGCAAGTTTGAATGGGATCCCATTTATTACTTCTCTTGGGCAAAACTTGTGAACCAGGGGTAGTATAAGTTCACAGCACATTTGCCTCATTTGCCTCATTTGAGCCAGGTCTTTGGTCCTTCCTCCTTCCCAGTTTCCTTCTCTCCCTTCCTTCTTCCCTTCCTAAAATATAAGAAGCAAACAGGATTTCTAAACAAAGAAAGGCTTTTAGCAAGTAATTTGCAAATATGAAGTCTCCTAGTAGATGTGCAGCTTCCCTTCTAGGAAAGGGCACACAAATTCTTGTTTAAGCACAATTCCCAGTAATCACCATCTCTTGATCCTATTTGCTTCCCATGAGAAGGAAAATTATTATATGTAGTATAGATGGTCTCAAGTCCCATAAAAGGGATTTCCCTGAAAGTCTACTGTAACAGGCCCCAAAGAGGAGTTTTACTCAATTCCACAGGGCATAGGTTCTCAAATTTAGCTGCACATTGGAATTACCTGAGGAGTTTTTAAAACTACAAGGCCCAGAATCTATCCCGAGGGATTCAAATTTAATTTGTCTGAGGTATGGCCTGAACATAGATATTTTTAAAAGCCCCTCAGTTGTTGATTTTAATGTGCAGCCACCAGCAGCAACAGTATCACCTGGGAACCACTTAGAAATGCAAAATCCTGCCCCACCCCCAAACCTGCTGAATCAGAAACTCAGGCGAGGGACCTAGCAATCTGTTTTAAACAAGCCCACCAGGTGGTTCTGATGCACACTGAGGTTTGAGAATCACTGCCTGGGAGAGAGGGGAATGGATGGATGGGTTTTGAGTCCCAGGTACCACAGATAAATAGCATGTTTTGCCTTCTTCTCACCCACCTTTGGGGAGAAAATTTATGTGATAAATTTGCAAAATGCTGCAAATATTTTTCTTGGCAGATGATGTAACAAGAAGCTGGTTACTAGAGGTAACCAGCTAGATTGAGAATCTTGAATCTCATTAGCTGAGAAAACATCTAGAATAGCCAATTTAAGTTAGGTGATTTCCTGTGGGCCAGGCATGTTGGCTAGATCCAAGGCTTCAGAGAAAATGTAAAAACTTACAGTGCAAAAAGAAGTGTGTCCCAAAGGCATGGAGAGAAGTCGAGGGAAAGAGTCAGCAAGATGGCAGGAGCTAGACGACACTTTCTCATTGCCATGCAAAAGTTTAGTTATTAAATGCTTGAAATGCTTGGTGTGGGTAGATTTTTTGGAAATTCAGAGATGCCACCCGAGTTATATTGGTCATGGATACTGCCATGAAAGACATAAGGTCAGGGAGATCAGCTGACATCTAGGTTATACTCTTTGATTTGGGGATTGAAAGTTGCCTGAAATTAGGGTTATCACGTGGTGCTCGATCAAATTTTGGTTTGTTATCATAACATTTGAAGGGGCTCAGAGTTAATACAACATTTACTGACCAATAACATGAATCAGTCATTGGGCTAAGGCAATGGGGATACAAAGATAAATAAAAAATGAGATCCCCCAGCTCTAAAAGCGTTCTAAATCCAGTGGCAAGAGATACCCCATTATTTCCTGGCTAGACTGTGTAAGGTCTGTGCTAGGAAAAGAAAATATCATGGACCAGTGCTAAAGAAACACTAAATATTGCCGTGGTTAGGAATGGGAAGTACCAGAGAAAACTTCCAAGAGGTGGTAACATTTTAACCTGGACTTTAAAGCTGAACAGATTTTGAGAGGTGTGCTCAGTTTAGTTGGAATAGTAAAAATGGCTGGCATATGGGGTATCAATGCAGGAGATAAAGTCGGAAAGGCTGATGAATAATCTTGAGGGTAAATGGTGAGGTTTTCATAAGCAAGAAAATTGCATGATCAGGTCAGTAATCAGAACACTGATGGAGGCTATGTTAGAAAGGAAGCAACTGGAGGCATGGGGCCCAGTCAAGAGATTCTAGCAATGTTCAAGGCAAGAGAGGATGGTGTCTGAAAAGGCAGAGACACTGAGCACTGAGAGGAATGAACTGATTTTTGTTGCAGGGCCCTTCAAGGAAACATCCTGGTGCCAAAACTTCTTGTGTCTCAGGGCAAAGCATTTGGGAACCGTGAGTCTGAGAGAACACTCGGGCATACATGTTCTGTTTATCGACTGTATAAATGCATTGAGAACAGACTATAGGGCGGACAAGGACAAAAGCAGGGAGATAGTGTGGAGGCTGACTGCAACAATCTAGGCGATGATGACAAGAACTTGGCCAAGATCGCAGCAGTACAGCTGGTGAGAAGTGGTCAGATTCCGAGTATATTTTCAAAGTACTACTGGTAGGGTTTGCTAATGGGTTAGACATGAAGTGTGAGAGACAGGAGTCAAGGATGACTGTAAGACTTTTGGCCTGAGCAACTCAAAGATTGCAGTTGTCATTAACAAAGATGGGGAAGACTGAGAGGAATGGGGACAGAAGGGGGAATGGTTTAAGCTTGAGGTGCCTGTTTTATATCAACAGGAAATATAATAACATTTACCTGAAAGGTATTTGACTTCAGGACTGGTTTAATTAATGGATGATTTTTGACTGTGTATCCATCTCTACCTGTGTGGCTTTAAATAATTAATCATACAATGAGGATCTGATTCTTCTTAATCAGAGGTAAATCTAGACATTTTAATTAAGCTTATTTAAGCTGAATCAGAGATCTGTTTCTTGTATTTATATTGCTAGGATAAAAGCTGATTCATAACCAGATGAATCAACAGGTATCAGCTTCATTTTAGTGATCTGGAGTAGTGGGCACTTAATGAAAGTGTGGGCATCAACTTTTGTAGATAACTTTTTTGTGTGTGTGTGAGGAAGATCAGCCCTGAGCTAACATCTGCCAATCCTCCTCTTTTTGCTGAGGAAGACTGGCCCTGGGCTAACATCCATGCCCATCTTCCTCCACTTTATATGGGACGCCGCCACAGCATGGCTTAACAAGCGGTGCGTCAGTGCACCCAGGATCTGAACCGGTGAACCCCGAGCCGCCGCAGCGGAGCGCATGCACTTAACCGCTTGCGCCACCGGGCTGGCCCCTGTAGATAACTTTTTGACATCAATATCTAGAAATGTATGCGTGTTGCAATAATAAAGACTGTGCTCTTTGGATTCTTATGAAAGAAGAGTTATGTCTACATCTCTGACAGTGAACCTTTCATACATTAGGATCAGGCAGTTTATTAAACATCTTCAATTTAAACCTTTGTTTTTAGTACAGTCATGAATTGCTTTACAACAGGGATACATTCTGAGAAATGCACCATTAGGCAATTTCATCGTTGTGTGAACATCATAGAGTGTACTTACACAAACACAGATGGTATAGCCTACTATACACCTAGGCTATATGGTACTAATCTTACGGGACCACCATTGTATATGCAGTCCATCATTGACTGAAACATCATTATGTGGTACATGTCTGTACTATTAAAAAAGTCCAGATGACCTAGTGGGATTTATCCCAGGCATGCAAGGCTGGTCCAACATTCAAAAATCAATTAATGTAATGTAATGTAAACATCAACAGGCTGAAAAAGAAAAATCACATCATCAATAGATGCAGAAAAAGCATTTTACAAAATCCAACACCCATTTATGATAAAAATCCTCAGTAAACTAGGACTAGAGAGGAACTTCCTCAACTTTGATAAAGAATTTCTACAAGAAAATCTATAGCTAACATTGTATTTAATGGTGAGAAACTCAAAGCTTTTCCAGCTTAAGATTAGGTACAAGGCAACAATGTCCCCTCTAACCACTCCTTTTCAACATTATACTGGAAAGTTTAGCTAATACAATAAGTCAATAAAAGGTATACAAATTGAAAAGAAAGACGTAAAACTGTCTTTGTTCAATATGACATGATCATCTACATAGAAAATCTGAAAGAATCAATTAAAAAACTACTGAAAATAATAAGCGATTATAGCCAGGTTGCAGGATACAAAGTTAATATGCAAAAGTCAACCGCTTTCCTACACACCAGCAATGAACAAGTGGAATTTGAAATTAAAAACACAATACCGGGGCCGGCCCCGTGGCTTAGCGGTTGAGTGCGCGTGCTCCACTGCTGGCGGCCCGGGTTCGGATCCCGGGTGCGCACCGACCCGACACACCGCTTCTCCGGCCATGCCGGGGCCGCGTACCACATGCGGCAACTGGACGGATGTGCAGCTATGACATACAACTATCTACTGGGGCTTTGGGGGAAAAATAAATAAATAAATAAAATTAAAAACACAATACCATTTATATTAGCAAACTCCAAAATGAAATACTTAAGTATAAATCTCACAAAATATGTATAACATCTATACAAGGAAAACTACAAAACTCGGATTTAAAAAAATCAAAGAACTAAATTAATGGAGAGCTATTCCATGTTCATGGATAGGAAAGCTCAATATTGTTAAGATGTCAGTTCTTTCCAACTTAATCTATAAATTGAATGCAATCCCAATCAAAATCCCAGTAAATTATTTTGTAGATATTGACAAATTGATTCTAAAGTTTATATGAAAAGGCAAAAGATCCAGAATAGCCAACACAATACTGAAGAACAAGGTTGGAGGACTCACACTACCCGACTTCAAGACTTATTACTAGAAAGCTTACAGTAATCAAGACAGTGGTATTGGCAAAAGACAGACAGATCAATGTAACAGAATAGAGAGCCCAGAAATTGACCCATATAAATATAGTCAACTGATCTTTGACAAAGGAGCAAAGGCAACACAATAAAGATAGTTTTTTCAACAAATGGTGCTGTAACAATTGGACATCCACATGCAAAGATATGAATCTAAACACAGACCTTAGAACCTTCACAAAAATTAACTCAAAATAAATCATAGACCTAAATGTAAAATGCAAAACTTAAAACTCCTAGAAGATAGGGGAAAACCTGTATGACCTTGGGCATGGCAATGACTTTTTAGATACAACACCAAAGGCACCATCCATGAAAGAAATAACTGATAAGATGGACTTCATTAAAATTAAAAACTACTGCCCTGTGAAAGACAATGTCAAGAGAATGAGAAGACAAGCCACAGACTAGGAGAAAATATTTGCAAAAGACACATCTGATAATGGACTGTTAGCCAAAATATACAATGAACCCTTAAAACTCAACGATAAAAAAAACGATAAAAAAAAATGGGCCAATGACCTTAACAGACACTACACCAAAGAAGATATACAGACGGCAAATAAGCATATTAAAGGTGCTCTATATCATATGTCATCAGGGAAATGCAAATTAAAACAAGATACCACTACACACCTATTAGAATGGCCAAAATCCCAAACACTGACAACACTAAATTCTAGCAAGGACGTGGAGCAACAGGAACTCTCATTCATTGCTGGTGGGAATGCAAAATGGTACAGCCACTTTGGAAGACAGTTTGGCAGTTTTTTACAAAACAAAACATACACTTACCATATGATCCAGCAATTGTGCTCCTTGGTATTTACCCAAAGGATTTGAAAACTTATGTCCCCCCCAAAAACCTGCATATGGAGTTTATAGCAGCTTTATGCATAATTGCCAAAACTTGGAAATAACCAAGATCTCTTTCAGTAGGTGAATAGATAAACTTTGGTACCTCCAGACAATGGAGTATTATTCAGCGCTAAAAAGAGATGAGCTATCAAGCCATGAAAAGACACAGAGGAACCTTAAATCCATATTACTAAGTGAAAGGAGCCAATCTGCAAGGCTATAAACTGTATGATTCCAACTATATGACATTCTGGAAAAGACAAAACTATACAGACAATAAAAAGATCAGTGGTTGCCAGGGTTTGGAGAGGGAGGGATAAATAGGTAGAGCACAGAGGATTTTTAGGGCAGTGAAAATACTCTATGATACTATAATGATGGATACATGTTATTACATATTTGTCCAAACCAAAAGAACATACAACACCAAGAATGAACCCTAAGATAACCTATGGACTTTGGGTGATAATGATGTATCAATATAGGTTCATCAATTGTAACAAATGTACCACTTTGGTGGGGGACATTGATAATTGAGGCTCTACATGTGTGGGGACAGGAGGTATATAAGAAATTTCTGTACGTTCCTCTCAATTTTGCTGTAAACCTAAAACTGCTCTAAAACAATAGTCTTAAAAAAAAAAGGCCAGAGAGGCAAAATTCGACACAGTATTTTTCCATATTTATTTAGCTTTCTTTTAGCTAAGTAAGCACAGTTTGAAATATCTCATTAGTAATAATTTTACAATTCTGCAATTACAAATAGTATCACAACATGCATAAATAATGCTCTTGATACTACTTTACACATTTTTAAGACAGATTATCAATTAGCTTTGTGTTGAACTACTGTTATAGATAGCTAGAGAGTTACCAAATACTTAAACTACTGAAAAGGCTGAGTGAATTTTAATTGTAGTAATTTAATTATTAATCTTTAGATATAAAAGAGAATTGCTACTAAAAGTGTGAGGATCCAAGGGTTTTCCAACAAGAGAAAAACCTATTGTGAGAGGGTATAAACCTATGTTAATTAAATCAATTGGCTAATCACATTTTTTAAGAGGTCAATAAGGTAATTGAGAATTCCTTAAATACCTTACATATTATTACCATAATATTGTCAATTATATCATTGCAAGTTCACATAGTACAACATGTTGAACATGCTGAAAATTCCTTTTCTAAATCTGGTCATATTTGAACTGAATTATAACTTGTAACTGCTAATCTATGTAGGTGCTTGGTGAGCTACTTAACAAAGCAGTGCTGAAAAACCTGTAAATCTAATTTTGAGAGCCCATAACCCCTACTTCCAAATCCCTCTCTCCACTTCCAGTGAGTAAAATAGAATTTGGACATTCATTTCTATTGTAAGGTAAAAAATAATGGAAGTAGAACTCAAGGAAAGCACATGTGGGTCTCTTGGCCCCATGTTCCACTGTCTACCTGCCTAACATTGTCTTCAATACTCAGTTCTACTGCATCTGCTCTCAAGTGTTTCCCTCTCCACAGCCTCTTCTGTGAACATTGTAGCATTTAACACACTAAATTGTAATCACTGGTTTTGTTTGACCCTTGTATTAAGCAATTGAAGGCAGACTGTCCTTTCTCACTTCTATATTTCCTAATACTGGCAGTGTCTGGTAGAGGACCAATTTATTACAAAGATGCAAGGCTTCAAGAAATGAAAACTAGCATCTGAAATCTGAGTAAAAAGTGACACACATACAATTCTTTCCATCAACAAGATCAGAGATCACTATGTAGTATGGTACGCTTTATTTTGAAATTTTATGTGTAAAATTATAGAACTGTCAAGAAATAATTTATTTTTCTCCTTCATAGTAATAAAGGCTCCAACAAAGTATTTTCTATACCAGTTTATTCTTCATAAATAAATCACTATTATAATTGACTATCTACTGAAAAATTAAAATATTTGAACTTTTCTTTTTAAATACAGAGCCCTTCTTGATTAACAAAATTTGTTTTAATGGGATTTTATCTATAGTATCTTATACCTTAGACAAATAACCGTCAAAGCAAAGAGTCAATGACAAAGTATTCATGTAACTATATCACAGATCTCAAAAAACAGACATTCAGAAAAGATTTAAGGCTACCCAGTAATAGCCTCTCATAAAACTCAATGAACCTTACAACTGTAATTAGACTTCAAAAGGGGCCAAAATAGCACTTTCTGTTGAGCCAAGATTAGGAAAATCTTCCACTGTTGACACTTTCATGTTCTTAATTTTTCGATCAAATAATCAGCCTGTAATTAAAAAAATATTACATACTTTTTATTCTAGTAATCATAACCTGTATGAAATAATTCTACTGGCATTCCTATTATAAGCCACAGCAGAAGAGCTAAATACTACATATTTTGTTCCTAAAAATATCTTACAAAAAAAAAAATCTCTCAATATAATAGTTTTATAAACTATAAGTGAAGGTATTATTCTATATTGTATATAAATAAGCAGATTTTTATCCACATTGCATATTCATTAAAAAGTTGCAATAAGAGAAGGAAAATAAATGTAATACGATAGTTTTAAAAAGGAAACTAGACATGGAGGAACCTTACATGCATTTCACTAAGTGAAAGAAGCCAATCTGAAAAGGCTACATACTGTATGACTCCAACTATATGATATGCTGGAAAAGGAAAACTGCAGAGACATTAAAAAGATCAGTGGTTACCACGGATTACGAGGGGGAGATATTTGAAAAGGCAGAACACAGAGGATTTTTAGGGCAATGAAACTATTCTGTATGATACTATAATGGTGGATACATGACATTATACTTTTGTCCAAACCTATAGAATGTACAACAGCAAGAATGAACCCTAATGCAATCTCTGGACTTTGGTGATAATGATGTGTCAGTGTAGTTTCATGGATTGTAACAAATGTATCACTGTGGTGTAGGATGTTGATAGTGGCAGAGATTGTAAGTATGTGGAGACAGAGGGTATATGGGAACTCTGTGTACTTTCCATTCAGTTTTGCTGTGAACCTAAAACTGCTCTAAAAATAAAGTCTATTAAAAAATAAAAAGTAAACTAAAGTTTTCTAGTTACATCATTTCAGATACTTTTCTCAATCATCTTATGTATCTGGAACATTATATAAGAGATTCTGAAATAAACTTGAATATCTTTATCTTGATTTTTTTCAAGTCTCATAATATACTGACCAAGTCCCAGATTTAAGAAGAGTTCAGATTCCTAGGATGAACCATCAACAGATCTTATAACTTTGTTCATTCGTTTTTCTTTCCAACTAAAAAGTCATGTAAGGAAATACAGTTAAAAACATTACAAAAAAATATTTTTAATTACTTTTTTATTACAAAAGCATGGATCATGTAGAAAATTAGAAATACAAATAGAAAAAATCCCTTTTTTATCACACTGATTTTTTAAAGAGACCATTCTATCTGTCCTGCAGGATATCCCACATTTTTATTTCAAATTAACACACACACATATATAACTTAAATATATTTTGTAATTAAATAAAATCATTTGGACAACAAGTAGAAGAGAAGGACAATAAGTTTGAAATATGAAGTTTCTAGAAATCAGATGCTTTTTAATTTCTTGTGTATTATGACTATAATTATAATATGCATTAACTAATGGTAATTATTTAACTTGTAATTTGATGATTATTCAGATGGCAACTATGGTTACCTTATCATCAAGGACACACGAAATAAGAGACTGGTAAATTACTAGTCAAGTAGCCCTGGAAGGACAGAGTCACTTAATAACTAAAGCTTGACTGTCCGGTCACAAACCTATAATCAGCTGAATTCTGTGCTACTTTTGCCCTAGCAAAACAGAATTCTGCAATTTTTTAGGCTCAAAGCTTCAGCCTCAGGTCTGGTGGTTAATGCTACTTTTTCTAAGAAGTTTAAACTGACTATCAAAAATCACAAAACCTCAATTTCTACAATGATGTTGGTGATAATGATAGAGCCAGCAGGTAACATTTACTGAGCACTTACTATATTGCCAGGTACAGTTTTAAGTGCTTTACATGTGAATTATTTCATCAATCCTCTTCTCCACCCTAGAGGTAGGCACTATTACTTATATGCAGGTAATAAAGACATTGGGCCTTAAAAAGTTTAAGTAACTTGCACATGGTCCCTCAAGTAACTAATGGAGCCAGAATTTGAATCCAGATCTGACTCTGGATTCTGAACTATTAATGCCATGGTTCTTCCATATCCTATCCTCTGCTTGCAATGGAGAGACGTAGCCAAAGTTTCTCTTCCCACAGATCTGATGACCTGGAAAATCCCCCAAATTAAAAATATCATTTTGGATATGTGCAAGCAGTATGTTAAAACAGATGATCAAGTCTATGAGAGCTGTAAGTGCCTACTGTTGCCAAGAAAAGAAAAACTACAACAAAAGGGATAAATATTTTAAATATTTTTATATGCTGCTAGTATAACAGTAACACTTACTGTGATAAACCAATAGGAATTCACTCTATAAACCAATTTTGATATGAAGCCAAGCTGATCGACTGGTGCCAGTACATGAAGGTGCAAGTGGGAAATGGAACAGAATGGCGGCATATGGAAACCCATTCTAAAACAGAAAGGTAAGAGATAACGGACTAATCAGTTCCACAATAGTTTAAAGCTATTTCTTCTGGTTAAAACACATAAATATTAAAGCTAACCAAAACAGGTTGCCTAAGGTAGACAGATTACCACTCAAACATCTCTTTTATTGTTTTTCTTTATACATTTCAGAGCATTCACACAGTTCCTCTTCTTTTCACGTTGAAGTTCACAATAACATAAACTCTTCATCAAGGAAGGCCTTAATAGCATATTTATGCCTCAGTGTAACCTTTAGGAATTCTGAGTTGGCATTATGTCTTATCACTTCAGTCCTTATATTAAGCTTTAATTCTCCTAAGATATGCCTCTACAATGAATCTTAAGAAAAAAAATTACTGGAGCCAGCCCTGATTGCCTAGTGGTTAAAGTTCAGCGCACTCCACTTCAGCAGCCCAGGTTCAGTTCCTGGGCATGGAACCACACCACTCGTCTGTCAGCAGCCATGCTGCGGTGGCCGCTCACAAAGAAGAACCAGAAGAACTTATAACTATACGCCACTATGCACTGGGGCTTTGGAGGAGAAAAAAAGAGTGAGATTGGCAACAGATGTTAGCTTAGGGCGAACATTCCCCTGCAAAAAACTAAAAGGCTCAATCAAGCCAAATAATTTAAAAAAAAAATTTACTGGACACTCAAGTAGAAGAAGGGTTCCTCTATTCCAAGACATAGCCAGTAAATGGCTTGCTTTCTCCTTGAATAAAGTGGTCAATCATTTCCTTACCAGTATTTCAGTAGTGAGATTAATTATGTCATCATTAAAGGAAACTTTATCATCACTTAAGTTTCTTGTTTAATACTGAAAGTTAGATGATAATAAATTTTTTTAATATTTACTTTTATTTCTATTTATTTATTTATTTATTCCCCCAAAGCCCCAGTAAATAGTTGTATGTCATAGTTGCACATCCTTCTAGTTGCTGTATGTGGGACGCGGCCTCAGCATGGCCGGAGAAGTGGTGCGTCAGTGCGCGCCCGGGATCCGAACCCGGGCTGCCAGTAGCGGAGCGCGAGCACTTAACCGCTAAGCCACTGAGCCGGTCCCTGCTTTATACAACATTTATAAAAGAATTCCTTTGACTAGTAAAAAAAATTTTTTTTAAATATGATTTAACCTCTTAAAAATCATTTTACAAACAGTTTCGTAAATCCACTTATTCTCAGTGGAGCCGGGCACACCTGTAACAATAATATAAGCCTAGAAATATTTGCCTTTTCAAACTAGAACTGATTGTCAATTAAAAAAGAAAAAATACTAGAAGTGAGTGGGAATGTGTGAAGAAGGCACAGGAGAAGTGCTATATCGCAGCCATACAGGACTGACAATGTGGAGTCAGATACACATCACACGCTAGAAAGCTTCCACCACTACCTAGAAAAGAGGACTAGGTTTTCCTTCTATGAAACAGGAGTCACATAATGTAGAATCTAGTAATCCAAAAGCTAGAAGCACCTCAGGAGTTCACTCAACCCTTTCATTTTAAAGATAGGGAAGCCAAGATCCAAAAAGTTTAAGAGCCTTGCCCAGGTCGCAAAGTTGGGCAGTGGTGGAGCCAGGAGTGAGACTCGGGGCTCTGGACCACTAGTCCAACGTTCATTCTCCTCATAAGCACTCCTACGACTGGGAAGGGAATGTGCTGCTTTTGGCCAAAGGGTCTCAAATACCATCTGATCTTTGCCATTATCATCCTTGGATAGTGCTTAACAGTTTTCAGAGGATTTTCACACAATCTCATTTGAGCCTTACATGTAGGCAGAGCAGATGTTATCTTGGAGAGGTTAAACGACTTGTCTGAAGTAACACAGCCAGCACAAGTACAGTACACAGCAAGTAGCATGGATAGCATTGGAATTCAGGTCTCTCTGAATTCCAGTTCAGAGGTGTTAGAAGTAATCTACACTATACCTGCCTTGGTACTGCTTTGGACACAAAAGGCAAAGTCAGAAGTCTTTTAAAAAGCAAAATGGGCAGGGGAGACCAGCCCACTGCCATAGTGGTTAAGTTCGTGCACTCCGCTTCAGCGGCCCGGGGTTCATAGGTTAGGATCCCAGGCACTGCTTATCAAGCCATGCTGTGGCAGGCGTCCCACATATAAAGTAGAGAAGATGGGTAAAGATGTTAGCTCAGGGCTAATCTTTCTCACCAAAAAAAATAAAATAAAAAAAAATAAAAAACACTGTTAAGATTAATTAAAAGAGTTGCCAAATTGAACATTATGTGCTTTTGCTCAAACTTTGGCAAATGCCCAAGTTCAGCAGGCAAGGAATTCAAGTTAATTTCATGCCCAAAGTGTAATAATGTATTTTTAAATCACATAAAATTTTTTGTAAGAAAATTCAATTTACACAATTTTATAGGAATGCACATATTGAACAAAGAAAAGTGGACTTTTAACTATTTTACCTACCCACTGCTTGAATATACTTGTCTGTCCAAACTATAACTGGTGATTATTGGAAGATGTTGAGACATGAGAGGAAGAGGTTTATTTATTAAATTTATACTACTAATGAACTATATGCTCAGTTCAGGAAAACTGCATTTAAAACATGAACTCTGCCACCTCTGCTTTCATTTGTCCATGAGGAAATAACATTTCAGAAAAACCAAATGTGTATATGGGTTTCTATCTGGAAGAATACATACCTCACATTTTTGAAGTCAGTGAAATTATTCTTTTCAAGAATGGTTTTTCCAGCAGTTACCATGTTCTCAACTATAAAATAGGAAAGAAACTACATTACACTATAGGAGACATTAAGTTCACTAAATCGTTATTAATCTTAACTTCTAGGGTCCTAGTCAAAAGTCATATCAAATGGGTGAACATTTAAAGATACATTCAACGCTCTAAGTTACTGAGAAGTTTGCTTATCAACAGCTGAAATGAAGGTTCAATCTATCACAAAATATCACACATAGGCTGACTTTGAACAGTTGTTGAAGGGTACTAGCAAGTGATCATGTAGGACATATGATCCTACTGAGGTCTAATTCTAATAATAAGGAGACCAAGTAATCAAACAAAAATTGTTTGAGAAGAAAATAGAGGGCCGGCCCCATGGCTTAGTGGTTAAGTGCACGCTCTCCGCTGCTGGCGGCCCAGGTTCAGATCCCGGGCGCTCACCCACGCACCGCTTCTCCGGCCATGCTGAGGCCGTGTCCCACATACAGCAACTAGAAGGATGTGCAGCTATGACATACAACTATCTACTGGGGCTTTGGGGGAAAAAATAAATAAATAAAAATTTAAAAAAAAAAAAAAGAAGAAGATAGGAAAACTTTGAATTTGTCTTTGATCCCAAATTAGGGATATGATATCCCTTCACGTCAGCCTAGCCTTGACTAGCTAAATGTTTATATAACTGTTTTGGCTTCCAAGCTCTCATCTGCCTTAGCATCTTTATTGTCTGGTGCTTTATGGCCTTCAGATGGGTATATGCTTCCCCACTGGAAAACTTTTGGTAACCTGGGATCTTCAAAGCAGAACGCCAAACTTTAGACCTCTTGTTTCTGAATGGTGTAACCAAGTGTTTGAAAGGGGAAGCAGTGAGAGACGCTACAGAGGATGGTTGTCAGAAGGAGGCTTACAAAATCGTTGCTAATGTTTACTTCTCTAAGTCAGGCTTGAGCAGGGAGGCTGCCACTCTTCCATGACAGGGCCAGTACCATACCCCATACCGTCAAAAAAAAGTTCAAGATACTTCAAGCTAGACTTTATCTTGTTTTCCTTTAAAATACTCCCAAGAGGGCCGGCCCTGTGGCTTAGCGGTTGGGTGCGCGCGCTCCGCTACTGGCGGCCCTGGTTCGGATCCGGGCGCGCACCCACGCACCGCTTCTCCCGCCATGCTGAGGCCGCGTCCCACATACAGCAACTAGAAGGATGTGCAACTATGGCATACAACTATCTCCTGGGGCTTTGGGGGAAAAAAAAAGGAGGAGGATTGGCAATAGATGTTAGCTCAGAGCCAGTCTTCCTCAGCAAAAAGGGGAGGATTAGCATGGATGTTAGCTCAGGGCTGATCTTCCTCATTAAAAAAAAATAATAAAATAAAATAAAATACTCCCAAGATCCCAAACATGTGGGTAAATATAAAAGCCTGTTTTTTCTTTAATTTCTTTAAAAGACATATGACTGTTTAAAGCAATAATTTTAACAGTATCATGGGATTATAAAGTATGTATGTGTAATATATATGACAACAATAACAAAGTGTTGCAAGGTTTCTCACATTTTACATGAATTGATACAATGTTAACTCTAAGTAGGCTGTGATAATTACAGGATCTCTCTAGAGCAACCACTAAAAAATAATGCAAAGAGGATTAGCTAAAATGGCAAGAGATAAATTAAAGTGGAATACTAAAAAATATATTTGCTCAACCACAAGAAGGCAGGGAGGAAGACACAAGGCAACAAAAAACAAATGGGACAAACAGAAAACAATGCCAAGATGGTAGACCTAAATCCAACTATATCAATAGTTACATTAAATGTTTATGAACTAAACACTTCATTAAAACACAGAGATTTTTCACACTACGTTAAAAAAAAAGCCAGACCCAACTACATTGCTATCTTCAAGTCTTTAAATATAAATATTCAATTTGGTTGAAAGTAAAGGATAGAAAAAGATACCCAGTGCAAACAATAAATAATAAGAAAGATGGAGTAGCTAAATTAATATCATACGAAATAGACTCGAGAAGTATTTCCAGAAATAAAGAGGGACATTTTATAATGATAAAAAACGGATCAATTCATTGAGAAGATATAACAATCATAATTATGTATTCACTTAAAATCAGATCCAAAATACATGGAGCAAAACCTACTGTCTCTTTTCTAGTTCACTGATATCTATTCTTTATTGTTTCCTTCCTTATACTTCTTTTGGTCTGATTTGCTTGCCTCTTTCTAGCATCCGAAAGTGGAAACTTGTCATGGGTTTTCAATCTCCTTTTCTAATATAAGCATTTAAAGCTATAACTTTCCCCCTAGGCACTGGCACTGCTTTAGCTACATTCTACAAATTTTGATACATTGTGTTTTTGTTACCAATGAATTAAAAATATTATCTTCTTTGACCTATTTATTTAGAAGTTACTTAAAAGTGTATTAACTTAAAAATTTTTACTGTTATTCTAGATTTTATTATTTTTCTAATTTAATTCCATTGTCATCAAAGAACATATTTTAGAAGATTTCAATCATTTGAAATGTATTGAGACTTATTTTATTGCCCAGAATATGGTCTATCTTGGTAAACAAAATGTGTATTCTATAGTTGAGTCCTATTATTGTCAAATATAGTCACGGTGCTTGATAGTGTTATTGAGCTCATCCATGTGCTTATTATTTTCCCAACTTTATAGTATAAAAATATTAATTGTAAGAACTTCTAAATTTTTATTATGGAAATATTCAAATATACACAAAATCAGAAAGAACAGTATAATGAAATCCCAAATACCCATTATGCTGCTTCAAAATTAGTAACATTTAATTTGCAACAGTTAATAAAACTTTTAATAAATACTAAAAAAAAGAAAAAGAAGTATGAACACATTTCTCCCTCCTTAAGAAAAACAGTATGAAAGAAAATACTTAAGTCTATGGTGGCTGTTGTCTGGTACTAAATATTTCCTGTATCAGCTGGCCTCCATCTGTTGGAATGACTGTGAAATATACTCACAGAACTTCAGATGACTAAGGAACTTTGCAAGATCTAGAAAAAACAGTTTAAAAACTGGCACTTCTGTAGTCTAAACCCTAATGAACTAGACATCATTAGTTTTCCATAAAAGAGATTTCTTATTCATCTTCAAAAAATCTGGCCCAGTTTATCTGTCTTGTCAGCTACCTTAAAGTATTGACCAAACTAATCCCAGACCCTGGTGACAAAGGCTATCAAAGCAGATTTGAAGTGAACTTAGAAATGTCTTAGTAAATGATAGCTGACAAGTCACAGAAATCATGAGTAGGAAAATACAGGATAATGATATAAGAGACAAGATTCAGAATCTCCTTTTAAGAGGCTAAAAGTTCATCACTAAAATCTCATAATTAAACTTTGGTGCTAGTTCATCTACACAGGAAACTACAAGGCAGGTACCAACACGGTCTCACTCTCAGGCAGTATGAGCTCATACACCACATCATAACTTATTTGTTTATAATTTTTCATAGCACCTTTCATTTTCAGAGTCAAGAGAAGTCATCATTTAAAAAGCATAAAAAGGCATTGTCTTTTAGAGATTTTAAAGATTAAATAACATGATGTCTGGGATTTGCTTCAAATCCACTGTGGGAGGTTAATATATGAAAAAAGATTGGCCACAAGTTAATAAATGTTGAGGTGGGGTGATGAATACATGGAGATTACACTATTTTATTTTTGTATATATTTGAAATTTTTCATAATGAAAGTTTCAAAAAGTCATAATGCTCCTTTTTTGTAATACCTGGCTAGGCTTTTTCTTTTTAATCGTCACTGCCATTGCTGATGCCAATTCAAGATGACATAATGATGAAGAATACTGCCACTGTCTTACCCAGTTCCATGTGATCTTTCTTTAGATCTCTACAGTTTCCAATATGCTTCTTTGGCACCACAAGATAATGATGAGGTACTGCTGGTTTGATATCTTTGAAGCAAACTAGGTCTTCATTCTAAAGGAAAAAAACGTATCATTTGTTAGCGAATTTTTCAAAAGAATTTCCTAATGCTGTTCCGGCATGTCTTAAACATCGTAAATCTCAGTCTGATAGGGAAATGGTACTTATGTTACAACTAAGCCCCAGTGGGCAATTTTGTGATTACGCCTTAGATCCATAAAGATAAGCTTTAGCCTCCTTCATGAGATGCTCATTTATTCCAGAGAATAAAAAGACTTATATAAAGTCAATTTCAGGAAAACAGTTATGAATGAGGTTCATTAAAACTTCATTACCAACAATTCCAGAGTTTTTTTAAATTTTATTATCTATTTCTCCGTCTCTACCCTAAGGGTTTTTTCACGCTTAATGTGTACTTTTAAAGGTTTGACTACAGAATCACAGCAAGATGGACATATTGTTTTTTGCACTTAATTTTTTTCCAAAGTGGCATGTTCCTCAATTATAACAAGAACATCCTCAGGCGGGCCCCATGGCTTAGCAGTTAAGTGCGCGCTCTGCGCTGGCGGCCCGGGGTTTGGATCCGGGGCGCGCACAGACGCACTGCTTCTCCGGCCATACTGAGGCCGAGTCCCATATACAGCAACTAGAAGGATGTGCAACTATGACATACAACTATCTACTGGGGCTTTGGGGGAAAAAATAAACAAATAAAAATTATAAAAAAAAAATAATAATAAATAAATAAAGAACATCCTCTAGCATCTACATATCCATGGGATAATTTTAAACATTTTTTTACAGCAATTATATACAAATACTTTGTCTTTATGTTTACTTGCCACTTTACAGCATTAAAAAGACTTTGAAATGCTGCAACAAGCCCCAATATATTGTACAAAGTCATGTGCTCAATCCACTACACGTGTGGCGTCAGTTTTCTGGTTTACACACTCCACACAGTAATGTAAGGAAAAAAGAAAAGGGAGTCTTTCAACCTATTAATATTTGAGTTTCAAGCTTTTCCAAGGGAAAAATCTATATTCCCTAAACAACCTCATTCAATATCTTATATAAAAAATTAGTCAAAATTAAATAAAATCAGTAAGTATAATTTCCCTCAGAAAAATTTCCAGAAAGCACTGTTACTCATTAGTTCTCCACTCCACGAACCAAAATTCAATTTGAATGAGGGCACATATCCAGGCCAGTAATCTTGGTTTCACTGAGAATAATGGTGTTGGCAATTGCACATACTGCCCCATCAACTTCCTTCTCAGTGTCCACGCAGCTCACCTCAACATCAGGTGACTGATAACTCGACCTCCGGTGAGACCACACTTCAGAGACTGGGACTTGTCTACTTTAGCCCCCAGCAGGCCATGATTGTAATGGGAGGCAGCAAAGACAAGGTATTACGTGTCCCTTTCCTACCTTAAGACTTCTATAAAATGACCACAATACCACTTGATTAAAATACTGTTTAAATATTGACTTTGTTGCTGTCATCACTTATATACCTTCAGCCTAGAAGCTGCTAAAATGTGGAGGCACAACTACACAAAAATCTTGATTATTTTTCCAGCTATTAAGTGTGACCTGCCTATAAGATGAGTACAGGGAGGGGGAAAAAGCTGTTACTTTAAAGATCTTGTGGTAAACACAGTGATGGTTAACTGAAAGCAGCATGAGCTAGGAGAAAAGTACACGAGTAAGAACTGAATTGAGGTGCCTGCTGACAGAAACAGGGATTTGATGCCGTGTTTGAAGAATAGGAGAATCCTTCATTACCCTCAAACTTTCAGGAAAAATCTATAGCAACTGTTGCTTTGTGTTAATGTATCAGGAAAATGAAAGGAAAAGAATCTGCGTTACTTTCTTTGGTTAATGCAAGACAAAGGTTTGAGGCTAAGACAGAATATTCAGTAGAAACAGAGAATACGAGAGGTGACTAGGGATAATGTATACAGCACACTCCTCCCAGCCTCAGGAGAAAATCCTCTGATACAGTGGAGAGACTGGTGGGTTTCCTGTGATTCATGGATAGAGGCTCAGATCAGTTTTGCGTGTGAGCATACACATACTTATATACACGCATGTACATATGTATACATGAATACATATATACCCGTGTATGTGCACATGTATGTATATATAAATATATATTTTTTAAAAATAATATATATATAAAAAGAGAAATCCCAGAAGGTTGATGACTTGGGGAACCCCAATGGCTAACCCTAAAATAATATGACAATTACATCAATTTTAGTCCATTTTATTATCGCTTTTCTGTCTAGTACTAACTTTAAATTTTTTTTTTTTTTTTTTTTTTAAAGATTTTATTTATTTTATTTTTTCCCCCCAAAGCCCCAGTGGATAGTTGTGTGTCGTAGCTGCACATCCTTCTAGTTGCTGCATGTGGGACTCGGCCTCAGGATGAACGGAGAAGTGGTGCCTCGATGCGCACCCGGGATCCGAACCCGGGCCGCCAGCATCGCAGCGCGCGCACTTAACCACCAAGCCACAGGGCCGGCCCACTAACTTTAAATATTGACATCTATGCAATGTTTTTAAAAAGGATAAGATCGAGGACCACAATGTTTTTAATTAAGGTTTTCCATTATTTCTTTGATGCTTCCTTCTGAGAAACGATTAGTATTGGGGAGTAAATCGACCACAACAAAACTGCCACAACTGTACTTCCCAGATTGGTTCATAACACAACTTTATACACCTTTATTTCCCCTCAATTATGGCATTAACTTTTAAAAATCCAGAGGTAAGTCTTTCTGGTACAGAATACATCTTGATTAGAATCCGTTCGAGATAATGCACCTGAATTCTACCTCAAAGCAGGAGTAACACTTCTTTAGATTCATGGAACTAGAAAGTTCCAGTCTAAAGGTTAACAGGAGAAAAAAATTAAAGAAGCTCCTAAAAATCTGCTCTCTCATACTCCATGATTCAGCCATAACAATGAACCAAATGCCTAGTTCTCTGTCTTTGTGTACCAAACCCCTATTTTGAAAGGTTTTATTTACTAAATGTCATATATGAATAAATAATTTATTTTCCCAATTTTAATTAATAAAAAAACTACCGGTCAACATAACTGCCATTAGCAGGAGTAGATAAAATTCCTGTTAAAAGCAAAGAAACTTGCGGGCCAGCCCCATGGCTTAGTGGTTGGGTGCGCGCGCTCCGCTACTGGCGGCTCAGGTTTGGATCCCGGGTGCACACCAATGCACCGCTTCTCCGGCCATGCTGAGGCCACGTCCCACATACAGCAACTAGAAGGGTGTGCAACTATGACATATAACTATCTACTGGGGCTTTGGGGGGAAAAAAAAAAAAAGGAGGAGGATTGGCAATAGATGTTAGCTCAGAGCTGGTCTTCCTCAGCAAAAAGAGGAGGATTAGCACGGATGTTAGCTCAGGGCTGATCTTCCTCAAGAAAAAAAAAAAAAGAAAAAAAGAAACTTGATGTTTTAGTTAGCCTATGCAATCAATTACTGAATTAGATTTTCATTAAGCTTTCTAAAATACTGAAACTGGCTCTCTGATGTTACCTTCTCTCTCATTGCTACTACCAACCCAGCCATTATTTAGACTCTTCATTTCAGAATTCCAAAGATACACTGGCAAAAAATATGAAATGATGTATGTACAAGGCTATTCTTTGCAGCATTATTTATGATAGCAAAAGACTGAAATTAACCCAAGTGTCCATAATTCAACTAGGAGACTGGTTGAATAAATTATGGTAAATCCATACAATAGAGTACTGTGTAGCTATAGAAAAGAATGAGGAAGATCTTAATATATTTATGAAATAATTTCTGGAATATACACTTAAAAAAAAAACAAGGTGCAGGAGCGTGGTTAGACTATCTTTTGTGTAATAAGGGGGAATACAAAAATAAACATACACATACCTATTTACTCACAATAGAAGGCTAAATCAAAAATATTTTTTAAAAGTTTCTTATAGGAGAAGAGGAACAGGGTAGAGATGATAAGAGAATGGATGCTAGACTTCTCCAAATGTACTTTGCTTTACAATTTTGACTTTAAAAATATGTGAATATTTAACATACATTTTTTTTTTTTAAGATTTTATTTATTTATTTTTTCCCCCCAAAGCCCCAGTAGATAGTTGTGTGTCATAGCTGCACATCCTTCTAGTTGCTGTATGTGGGACGCGGCCTCAGCATGGCCGGAGAAGCAGCGCGTCGGTGCGAGCCCAGGATCCGAACCCGGGTCGCCAGCAGTGGAGCGCGCTCACTTAACCACCAAGCCACGGGGCCGGCCCTAACATACATTTTTGAACTTAAAAAAAAAAGTAGTCCCCAAAAATCTAAAACAAACAGAAACAAACGAATCTAACTGTATGTCATGTTGGTAGCATAACCACACAAAGAAAAGATGATTTCAAGTGACTTTAAAATACGGAATTTTGACTATCCATCCCTAACAACACGCACTAAGAGAATATTTCATTTGCTGCTTTCAATTCAGATCACAGGCAAGCTTCTCAAGTTTGGGACATGCCATATTCACCTTTAAACTCCAAGTGTAAGCCTGCAAAACTGTTGAATAAATAAAATAACAGTTGCTTAAATACCAAGATGGAAACTATGGAAACTCCCTCCTCTACCCCACTTTAAAACAAATGGTGTGTCATTAGGGTTTTAGATACTTCTCCAGTAAAAGAGATAGGTTTTCCAACGACCTTTCAGTCGGTCCTTGAAAACACCTTCTTAAAGTTGGAATGATGGCCATTGTTTGATTAAAACAGTGTTTCTCAACCTTTTCTCATTATCACTCCCCTAAGAAAACTTTCTGCACTTTTTTTCCAAATTGCCCCCTCCCATGATATTTTAATACCACAGCTATATTGTATATCTGTTTATGACCTACGGTATATCTTACATATATAAAGAATACACATTTTTTTGCCCCTATCCCAGGCAAGAACACCAATTTTTACCCCTTTTGAGAATGCATGGATTAGAAAAACAGCTAGTCTATCTTGACTTCATTATCACCACTGAATCTAACCATCTGGGCTAAGTATCCACTTAAATACAACAAGTAAATAAGGAACAGGGTAGACTGGCACTCAATCTCCATTCCAAATACGTCTGTGCATTCTGCACTACAGAAACTAAAAAAGCTAAAATCCCAGATGGAATTTAGGTCTTTCCAATTAGATGTACTTAAGACTTAGGTGCTTTGGAAAGCTGACCTAGGCAAAGCCATCCTTCTGCTGCTTCTGCTAATTCCAGCTGGCAAACGTGGTCAGCTATAAGACTACAGAGACAGAGTCTTTTTTCTTTCTATTTCCCCCCATTCCAATGTCTAGTACCAGCTTCCCAGGAGTACAGAGACAGGCATAAGACATCCGTTCTGTTGTCAGCAGGGACTACCAGTGTGGACCCAGCAGGTGTACAGTGTAGCTCTGAAGCAGTGTGGTTTCTCAGAGGGGAGCAGAAATGTGTAGGTGACCTTTAGGTTGTGGATGCTACTGCCATTTAGTGCCCAGAGGTCAGGAATGAGGAACATCCCACAATAGGTGGAACAGCCCTGCACAACAAAGCAGAGTCCAGCCCAAACTGCCAACGGCACTCCCACTGGAAACACCGCTCAAAAGTGGCAGTCACACTGCTCCTTCATCTCTGGATCACAACTAAGGAGACACCTTCTTCAGGTCCAAGTTCCAGTGGAGTCCCCTGACTCCTATGCTCCTGACCGCGGCAGAGAAACCAGCTCCCCAGCGAGCCAGCTCTGCAGTGCTGTTCTGGGTGTCATTCTTGGTGGCTTTTCTAGAACGTCCTCCTCCAGCCCTTGCAATGACTTTTTAGCAAATAATTCCCTATATTAAATCAATTTTTGCTTAAAATCCCTAGAATTGTTTCTCTTTCCTGCAACTGAACCCTGACTGATACCTAAAGCAAATAAAAAGAAGTAACATTTGAAAGAACATGTCAGTACCATGCCATCTAAGGGGTAGGGCAATTCTGATTAAAGGAGGGAGAGAACATTCAAGTTAAACTAGTATTTCCTCAGAATGGTTTCAAGCAAAGTAGAAATATACATCTAGCCCAGTGTTTCTCAACCATTCTCTCATTATAGCCCTTCTAAGGGCATTTTTAAGACACTTTTTTTCCCTAATCCACCTGCCTGATATTTTAATACCACAGATATATCCTGTACCTGCTTATGTACTCTCTGTTTATCTTTGCCTCACACATAAAAAGAATAAGATATTGCCCCCAAAAAACTAATTTTCACCCCCTTGGGAGTGATATCTCCTCCACCAAGAATGCATAGTCTAGTCCTTGCTTAGTTTTAATTCTGCAGAATACAACAAGAAAACACTATATAGAGGCCTATGGGGTGAGGAATCTTCTCTAGCTTTTGCCAGAAAGGTTTCCCAGACTAACCCCACATAATGCTGGTAACTCCAATTATTCCAAATCAAATTTTCTCCTCTGCACTCAATTATAAGTATACCTTACTTTATATAAACCCAGTAGCTTCTAAATGTTTAAAATTAATATATATGAATGAATATATGAATATATTATATACATATATATAATGTAAAACATAAAAATTAAATATTAGGTGGTTATTCTCCTTTTAAAAAGATTAATCTTTAACCTTTAATTAGTGAGCTCTTGTATATCAAATCATCTTAGATTCAATTTAAAAAAGATATGCAACTTTTTGGAGCACTATTGCACAAGCACGTGTATCTTGCTCATGTTCTGTATTATATGAACTACTGTATATATTCACCCTATACCCCCTATTTAGGGTATAAATTAGTTAACAGAAGTATTGATCATGCCTAATTTCCTCTATAGAAAGGCACTATGCTCTTCATATGGTTTATTCTGAGACTATTCCTAACAAAGAAAAAGTCCTGACCTTTGGCCAGGAAGAAAGCTATGATTAAAGTTTGGGGCATCCCAACCCCTCTTGATCACTTTTAGACAAACAAAGCTTTCCACAACTACTAGTATCTATTTCTATCAGTTTCCTTCAACATTGGTACTGGAGTGTGCAAAATTTAAAAGCAGTTTCTAGGAACCTAAGAAATATTGAACTCTGTGAAGTTAAAAAGCTCACTTTACCTCTCACTAATCACTAACCTAATTTTATATTTAGTAAAATAAGGAGTGAATGAAGAGGCAGAGCCCAGTCCCTTCTGATGCTGTGGATCAGTTCAGCAGAGGCCTGCTGTACAGACAGACAACTGATAGACGTAATCTTTCTCCCTATCAGCTGCTCCCTGCCTTCACTTCCTTCTCCTATTCAGCATATTTTACGGCCTATCATGTCAGCCATTCTCTAGCCATAAATTCTTATCTTTGTCCCACTGCTGGAGGGGTAAAAAAAAATCACACAGCTGAGCAGTCATTAAACTGACTGTCCTCAACCTCGCTGACCCTCACCACTATACAGCAATCCTTCTGTTTTCCCTGATTCTCTCTCCTGGCCTCCAGAGAAGCTACTTCAAACTTTTTGCTTCTAAATAACCATTAATTTGCTCCTTCACCTCCTTCAACCCTTCACTCAAATGCCACCTTCTTAGGGAAGCTTTTCCTGACTAAAATTTTAAAATTGCATCCCTTTTCTCTTTTATCTTTCACCGTTTAATAAACTGTGTATTTTACTTATGTTGCTTCTTGTCCATTTCCTGTGAGTGGAATGTGAGCTCCAGGAGGACAGGAATTTGCACGTTTAGTTACTGCTGTACCCTAGTGCCTCTGACAGTGCCTGGCACATAGGAGGCACTCTTTCAAATACTGAGAATGAATGAGCGAGTTTCCTCTTTCCTAGGGACAAAGCTCTACCACCCCGAGCCATTTTAAATCTCTCTCCATCGACAACTTCCCATCAGGGTTTAAACACACCAAAGTCTTCACTGTTTTAAAAAGCTTTCTCTTAACCTCCAACTCCTCCTGTAGTTACCACTCCCTTTCCCTCCTCCCCAAGATTGCCAAACTTCTTCACAAGTTGTCTATATTTGCTGTCTTCAATTTTTTGTCTCCCAGGTCCTTCTCAATCAACAACAACCTGCCTTCTGACTCCCCACTGCACTGCAACTGTTCTCCTCGAGGTTGATGACTGTCACTTTAGGGACAAAACCAGTTCTGATCTAACTTGGCCTCTTGAAAGCTTGCAGGAGAGTCACCTAACCCAGACTTGAAGATTAGGTAAGGCTGATACTCCTGCCAATTCCCTTCTTCTTCACATAATCCTTTTCTTAGTGTTCCTAGTTTTCCTTCTATTTCTCTGTTCCTTCTCTGTCTCCTTTTCAGGTCCTCTTCCTCTGCCAGCCCCTTATGATGTTAGTGTTCTTTAGGGTTCTGTGTAGGTGCCCTCTTCACTGCTTACTCTACATGTCCTTCCTAGGTGATCTCATCAATTCCCCTCTCTTCAATTTCCATGTATAAACTGGCAGTTCTTATAATCTGGGCTAGAGATACAGATCTCTCCAGAGCACCAGACTCTCCAACCTTTTACTGGACATCTCTGCTTAGGTGCCTCAGACTCATCTCAACTCCACAACCCCACAACTGCACTTACCACTTTGCTACTCCCCAGCCACCTGCTCTCCTCCTCTCTTCCCAATCATAATGAAATGGTGCCACCACTACCAGTTTCCCCCGGCCGGAAGTCTGGAAATCATCCTTGACTTCCCTCTTTCTCTTCCTAATTCTCCTACATCTAAATCAGGGTTTCTCAACCCAGGCACTACTGACATTTTGGAGCCAGATAGTTCTTCACTGTGGGGGCCTGTCCTGTGCACTGTATGATGTTAGCAACCTTGGCCTCTACCCATAAGGTGGCAGTAGCCCTCCCCACCCTTTCAGTTATTACAACCAAAAGTCTCTTCAGACATTGCCAAAAATCCCCTAGTGAGCAATTATCCCCAGCTGAGAACCACTGATCTATCTCCATCAACAAGTCCTGCCTGTTTCACCTCCTAAATATCCTTAAATTGATCCACTTTTCTTCATCCCCACTACCACATTCTTATTTCAGCCCATCACCAGGCTGGATCACTTCAATCACCTCCTAACAAGTCTCCGTGCCTCCAGACCGGTCCTCTCCAAATCATTCTCCACAACGGTGCCAGAATGATCTCCCAAAGACCAAACCCCTTCATGTAACACCTCAACCCCTTCCTCCCAACCCAGCATTAAACATTTCTTCTTCTCCAGAGAGAAAAATGTTGGAAATTGGAAGATAAAACATTTGGAAGGAGGAAGCATCCCTTCACTCTTCAGATAAGACAAAACTCCTTACCATGAATTACAACACCCTTAACAATCTGGTCCCTTGTTTCCCTCTCCAGCCTCAACTTTCACACCACTCATCTCCTCAAACTCGATGCTCCAGTTAGACGGAATTTCTGTTAGTTCTCCTGTGGCACAAACTGAACCTCTGGAGGTTATTTTTATCTAGGACATGATTCTCTCACCCGCTCAACTCCTACTTATTTCTTCATGTCTCACTTCCTTTGGAAAGCCTTCCCTACCCCTTAAAATCTGGGTTAGGTGCCCCTCCCACGGGCTTGCAAAATACCATCTCACCACAGCACAGGGCATTGTCATCAGCTACCTCTTCTGTACTCATTCCACCCTTTATATTATAAAATTGAGACAGGGACTATCCTTTCACTTGTTCACCACTGAATCTCCAACACTAGGTGCTTAGAAGGAATTCAATCTACTTTTAACAAATGAATGCATGATTACTACAAAAAAAAAACAGAATCTTTGGAGCTGATTCTCTCAAAAGGTTGTTTCTTTAAAGGCAAGCAGAACCGGCAGAAGAAAGTGTGTACCAGATATCTGTTTTAAAATATCTGGACAAGGGACAAAGATTGGATTGGTGGTTACCAGAGGGGAAGGGGGGAGGGAGGAGGGTGAAAGGGATAATTTGGTACATGTGTGTGGTGATGGGTTGTAATTAGTATTTTGGTGGTGAACATGATGTAGTCCATGCAGAAATAGAAGTACAATGATGTACACCTGAAATTTAAAAAATAAATAAATAAATAAATAAAATATCTGGACAAAGTCTTAGTACTCTAAAAACGTGCACACGTCGCAACTGATAACAGTTGTAGGAACTGTACCCTGCAGTGGAAATCAGAGGCTATTAAGTAATAGTTCGACCTCAGATTCCCCCCACCTCTCCTTTCAGTCAATCTAAGAAACAAGCTTTTCACCATTACCATTATTTATTTTCTGCTAGTTTTCCCTACGTCAATATTAGAGTGTGTAGAATTTAAAAGCAGAGTCTTGAAAGGTAGGGTGGGGGGATCCCTTTAATAAAAACAAAGGCCATAAACGCTATTTTCTCCAAATACCGCGGTACCTGTAGAGACAGGCCGGAGCATTTGGCTTTATCACGACGTTTGCTCCCCTCGGAACAGCAAAGATAACGCAGGAGACATCAGCTTGCCCGAGAGAAGTAGGTCTGTCATTAACACCAGGACACCTGGCCTCCCCCGGCCCATCCACGCAGGATCCTCCCACCCCGGTCCACACCCGTGAGGCCCCCCTCCCGAGCTCCCAGGGCTGACACGACCCCCACCCCGGTCCATTCCCGCGAGGCCTCCCTCCTGAGAGCTCCCAGGGCTGACACGACCCCCACCCCGGTCCACACCCGCGAGGCCTCCCTCCTGAGAGCTCCCAGGGCTGACACGACCCCCACCCCGGTCCACACCCGCGAGGCCCCCCTCCCGAGCTCCCAGGGCTGACACGACCCCCACCCCGGTCCACACCCGCGAGGCCCCCCTCCCAAGCTCCCAGGGCTGACACGACCCCCACCCCGGTCCACACCCGCGAGGCCTCCCTCCTGAGAGCTCCCAGGGCTGACCCGACCCCCACCCCGGTCCACACCCGCGAGGCCTCCCTCCTGAGAGTTCCCAGGGCTGACACGACCCCCACCCCGGTCCACACCCGCGAGGCCCCCCTCCCGAGCTCCCAGGGCTGACACGACCCCCACCCCGGTCCACACCCGCGAGGCCTCCCTCCCGAGCTTCCAGGGCCGGCAGGACCCCCACCCTCGCGGGCCGCGCGTCGCCGCCCACCTCACAGTCCAGGAGTTCGGTGCCCGGCTCCTGCTGCCTGGCGATCCGGCAGAACACGCACTTGCTGCTGCAGCCCTCGGGCTCCGGCCACTTCGCGGGCTCCGACGAAGACACGGGAGGTGCTTCGGCCGCCGCCGCCGCCGCCGCGCTGTCGCACTCCCGCTCCTCAGCCATCGCACCTGCCCCCGGTGGCCCAGGGCCTCGGCTTCTCCAGGACCAGGGGAGCTGCGTTCGGCCGGCCTCCTGCACCTCCCCGTCATTACCTGGAGGCGTCGCCCGTCGCCTGGCGCTGGCCCGGGCGGGAGTTGAGCGCCCGCGCTGATCCCGGCTGAAGCTAGAGGGACGGCGACGCGGGGCAGGGCCTCGAAGACGGCGGCCACGAGGGGGCGCGCGAGGACGCGCGGGGGCGCTACCCGGAGAAGCCGGCGGCGGCTGCGGGAGGAGCCCCGCCCCCTGCGTCTCGTTGGTGATGACGCACGACGACCGCCGAGACGCAGGAGCGCGCCCCGCGCCGCCGTGACGTCACCGGCGCGCCCTGGCGCCCGGCCAAGTGGAACCTGTTGGGTGCTCTGGAGTTTTCCCCGGAAGTCTGTCATGTAACATGGCCCGAGAGTGCGTTACGCTGTCGTTAAGAAAAAAGTTTTAAAAAATTGGTAGGTTTTAAGAGAATGAATGAAATTTTTAGAGCTTTCTTTTCAACATAGATCATATTTGACGCTCTGTGTCTGCATTTTTGAGCCACGGTAATTTTAGATGCTTAAGCTCAACATGTCCGAAGCTGAGCTTCAGTTCCCTGTTTACCTTTTATTGTTGTTGTTAACAGCACCAGTTAGGTCAGAACAGCGGCCTTTATCTCACGTTGCTCATGCACGGGTAGATGAGGGGTCCTGTGTTATACAGGCGGTTGTGTGCGCACAGGCGGAGTTGCTACCAGTTGGTGCTCTGGCTAACTCCCCTGGGAAACAGACATTCGGGTTGTTGTGACAATAGCTAGAAATTTTACTTGCGAAATGGAATGCCGTTTTCTAATTTCACAGGGGCCCTGCAAGAGCCAGCGGCAGCCCTGCTTCCGAGAAGGGTCTGAAGTCGGAGAACTATACGACTTGCCATCTGTGAAGACTTGGGCTAAGTTACTTATCTTTCTGTGCCGAGGCTTTCTGTTTCTTCATCTTAAAATGAGGATAATAATAATGCTTAATGCAAACGTTGTTGTGAGGGCCGGCCCTGTGGCTTGGTGGTTAAGTGCGCGCGCTGCAATGCTGGCGGCCCGGGTTCGGATCCCGGGTGCGCATCGAGGCACCACTTCTCCGTCCACCCTGAGGCCGAGTCCCACATGCCGCAACTAGAAGGATGTGCAGCTATGACATACAACTATCTGCTGGGGCTTTGGGGGGAAAAAATAAAATAAATAAAATCTTTAAAAAAAAAAAAAAAAAAAAACGTTGTTGTGAGAAGTAACGCGTAGCAGCCTGGCACAAAGCTCTCAATAAATGTTATTACCAATAGGTAGTGATGGTATGTAAAACCGTCCAAGTGATCAGATGGCTCGCTTTCATTTAAATACAGAAGCTTTAGGGCTCCTATCTAAGACAGAGTCTGAGTTATGCTTTTGTAATGTCATTTATCCTGTATGATGCCAGCTAGAATAAACTTGAAGCAATTAATGATCTGGTTATTACTTTAGAAGATAATGTTTTCAGTTTTAGAGGTCAAGTTTCTTAATTGCTAAAGTGCTTACTATATAGTAACTCACTATGATCAATTTATAAACTTGATTAATGGGGAATTTACCCATCATTCTCATTTTTTTAACTACTTTTTTGGTTAAAATCACGACTGAAAAAAACCATGAATGTGTTGCATGTAGAATGATGCATTAGGATATCACCTTATTTGAGAATAATTTAGAATATGGATGGGAGTCACATTACTGTTTTCAGCAGCAAACATTATTAAGAGCCAAGTTTGGACATCATGCCGTAATTCAAACAAGCCTTCATTTGTCCTTGCTTTCACCTTCATTTACTAATCCATTTCTCTGCTCTCTTTTGCAACCAAACTCCCCAAAAAAGTTGTCTGTACTCTTCCCAATCTCTCTCCTCCTCTCCTCTCACACTGTCTCCTATCAGGCTTTCACTGCCACCATTCCATCCAAACTGTTCTATCAAGGTAACCAATGACCTCTGTGTTGCCAAATCTCATGGTCACTTCTCAGTGCTCATTTTTTTTGGCAACAGTTGATCATTCTCTCTCCCTTGGTACAAAACTTTTCTTGTGTTGGTTTCCAGGACACCACACTGTCTCAACTTTCCGGCAACCTGATTGCCTGTTCCTTCTCAGTCTCTTTGGCTGCTTCCTTTTCTTCCAAACCTCTGTCATTAATGGGCTTTGGTCCTGGGTTCTCATCTCCATTCTCTCTCCTTCCCTTCCTCCCTCCCTCCCTCTCTCTCTCTCTCTGTCTGTCTCTCTGACATACAAAAAGCTATATATATTTAATGTATATAACTTGATGACACTCTTCTCTTTAGCTACACTCACTCTTTTGGTGATCTCATGCAGTCCGTTGCTTTAAACACTATATGTATGCCAACGACTCCCAAATTTAAATCTCTAGTATAGACCTCTTCCCTGAACTCCAGACTTGAGTATCCAACTTCCTATTCAGCCACCCCGTACACATGTCTAACAGATGTTATAAACTTGTCTGAAGCTGAGCTCCTCTTCCCCTCCCAAAACCTGCTACCATCTTAGTTGAGGGAAACTCCGTTCTGTCACCTACTCGGGAAAAATTTTGAAATCATATTTGATGCTTCTTTTTAACTCTTCGTATCCAATCTATCAGGAAATTCTTTCAAGTACGTCCAGAATCTGACATTATCACTACTATCAACCGTGACTGAGCCACCATCACCTTTCATATGAATTATCCAGTAACCTAACTGGTCTCCCTACTTCCAGCCTTCGTCCCACCCCCATTCCTGTCTAGTCTCAACATAGCAGCCACAGCGATCCTTTTAAAATGTAAGTCAAATTGTGTCACTGCTCTGCTCAACAGCCTTCAATGGTTCCACATCCCACTGAGAGTACAAGCTAAAGCACTTCCCTATGAGGACCCCGAAGACTCTACCTTATATGCCACCTGCCCACCTCCACACATTCTGACGTCAGCTACCACCAATAATACCATTGCTTCCTCTTTTCAAGCCACACTGGACTCCTTGTTGTTACTTGTGCCAGCCAGGCATGCTCCCACATTTGGGCCTCTGCGCTGGCTGTCTCTCTGCCCGGAACACTCTTTCTACTACTAGTCATGCAGATTTCTCCTCTCATCTCCTTAAAGTCTTTGCTCCATGTTTACTTCCCCAATGAGGTCAACTCTGACCACCCTGACCACCTATCCCTCACTCTCACCCCCAGCGCTTCCTTCCCATTTACCTGGTTCTAGTATTCCATTGCATCCATTACCTTCTAGATATTTAAATTTAAATATTTAATATTATATAGCAGTATTAGATATAATTATTTAAATACTACATATTTAACTTACTATGATTATTTGTTATTGTCTGTTTCATCCTCACTGAATGTAATCTCAACAGGAATTTTCATCATTTTTGTCTGCTTTTAGTTCATGGAAGTGTCCCCAGTGCCTCTATGTAGAGTGTGAGATACCAGGTGTCATCAAGGACAACCCCAGGGTTCTTAGTCTGAAAACTAAAAGGTTGAAGCTGATGTTTACTAAGATGGGGAACTCTGGGAAGAGCAAGTTTGAGGGCAGGAAAGACCAGGCATTGGGTTCTGGGCATATTAATTTGAGATGTTATATCAGTCTGTTTAGAAACAGTTTGTTGCAGTACACAACTCTAAAAATCTTAATGCCTTAAATCAAAAAGGTTTATTTCTTGCTCACATCTGTGTCCATTGCAGGTTGGCTCTGGCTGTGCAGACTTCATCCCATGACCCAGGCTGAAGGAGCAGGGATGTTTCTGGTGTTAAAACAGAGGGAAGAGAGAGCACAGTGGAGCCACATGATGGCTCTTAAGTCTTCTTCTCAGAACTGGCACATGTCACTTCTACTCACATGTCATTGACCGAAGCAAGTCACATGGCCAGCCCTGACATCAGCAGAACAGGATTAAATATAATCCTAGCACTGAAAAAGGTAAAACATATTTTGAAAAATAATACAGTCTACTACAGATGCCTATTTGACATCTAAGTGGCAGTGTCATTAGGTAGTTGGATATATGAGCCCGAAGTGGAGATATAAATTTTAGAATCTTTAGCATATAGTGTTTACATTCATGAAGTTAGAAGAGATCACCAAAAGACTAAGTATAAATAAGAAAGAGAAAAGTTCCAAGGACTGAGCATGGAGCCCTCTAGCATTTAGAAATAAGAGAAACGAGAAATGGTCAAACATGACTGAGAAAAAGTGGCTGGTGAGAACCAGGAGAATAACCAGGAGAAAGTGGTGGCTGGAGGTAAAGCAAAGATTGTTTCAAGTGGGAGGGAGTAATCAGCTCAGTCAAAGGCTGAGTTGGTGAGAAGAGGAGGACTGGGAACTGAGTGGAGGTAAAGCTGATAAAAGCAACTTTACTGTTGGGGTTGGGGAAGAAGCCTGATTGTAGTGGGTTTAAGGGAGAATGGTAGTAAATGAATTAAAGGCAGCAAGTATGAACAGACCAAACAGATTATTCACAGGAAAAAAGAAGGTGCACGAAGAACATCGGAAACCATAAACTACACTGATGAAGATCGGGAGAGGCCAAGACGCTGGAATATCTAAGTGCAGGAGCAGTGACTTGCCACTCAAAGCAAACACATGTCATTCATGTTTATCTACTCAGGTGTCTCCATTCCTTGCAACGTGAGGAAGCTGCACTAACTCACCATCCTTTCCCCACCAGTTAGCTTCACCTTTATCACATTTTAAATTCCGTTTCCTTATATTTCTTCCATAACCTCCTAGTGTTGGAGTGCCCCAGGGCTTACTCCTTGCTCTTCTTCTCTATCTACATTTACTCCCTTAGTCTCATCCAGTCTCAAAGCTCTCAATATCTATATGCTCATGACTCCCACATTTCTAACTCTATTCATACCTTTCTCCAAATCGAAACCCCACTGCACACTTGATATTTCGACTTGGATGTCCAATAGCTTAAACTGCTGATCTCCCTACTACAAACCTCTTTTATTCATAGATTTCTGATCTTTTTTTTCTGTTGTGAGGAAGATCAGCCCTGAGCTAACATCCATGCCAATCCTCCTCTTTTTGCTGAGGAAGACCGGCCCTGAGCTAACATCTATTGCCAGTCCTCCTCCTTTTTTTTCCCCCTTTCTCCCCAAAGCCCCAGTAGATAGTTATACGTCATAGTTGCACATCTCTCTAGTTGCTGTATGTGGGACGCCGCCTCAGCATGGCCGGACAAGAGGTGCATCGGCATGTGCCCGGGATCCGAACCTGGGCCACCGGTTAGCAGAGTGCGTGTACTTAACATCTGCTCCATGCGGCTGGCCCCATAGATTTCTGATCTTGGTCAATGGCAGGTTAATCCTTCCTGCTCTAGATCCTGTCACTCCTCTGCTCAAAACCTCCAGTCCCATCAGCAGAACAGTTAAGAAACTTTCGAGGCAGCCCTGATGGCCTAGGGGTTAAAGTTCGGCTCACTCTGCTTCCGCGGCCTGGGCCCAGTTCCCTGGCACAGAACCACACCACTCATCTGTTGGTAGCCATGCTGTGGCAGCGGCTCACACAGAAGAACTAGAAGGACTTACAACTAGAATATGTAACTATGTACTAGGGCTTTGGGAAGGAAAAAGAGAGAGAGAGAGGAAGTTTGGCAACAGATGTTAGCCTAGGGTGAATCTTTGCCACCAAAAAAATAAAAAAAGAAACTTGCCCAACATCACCCCATTGAGTCACTGACAGAGCTGAGATCTGAACCCAAGCAGTCTGACGGGAACCTGTGTTCTTAACCACAGTACTTTGACACATGCGTATATTTAGTAGGTTACGAGTTGGTATGTCGAGTAGGAGCCCATATTTTTTAAATATACAGATGGATTTATAAGAAAATGCCTGAAAGGTTGTATACCAAATATATTTGTACTGTGATCTCTGGATGAATAAATTATGGCTTGAGTTTTTCCTTCTTTTTGTTTATCTGTATATTTTACATTTTCAACAATGAAAGTGCTTTACTTTTGTCATAAGCAAAACATTCTAACAGATTTTTTTCAATTCAGGATTCCAGATAAACTTCATTTCCTTTAATCATTCTCTGTTTCATAAATAATCTCATTCCATAACTTTTTTAGTTGTTCAGCCCTGATGTCAGAAGATACAGGGCATTTTCAGGCAGATTTCTCAGTATTTCTAGCAGAGACGTATTATAGAGCTGCTACATCTATATGTCTGATACAGTGTAGTGTTTCTTTCCATGTCACAGTAAGAAGTGTCTTGGTGGGTTTGTCTTAATTTCGTAAAGTATCATCTCAACAGTAGGCGCCCCTTTTTCACATCCTAAATAGCAATTTCCTAAACATAAATACAAAGACCTTCCCTGGCTTATATTTGGTAAATAGAAATAACTTTGTGGTATTTCACCAGCGTGTCAAGAATGTTAGATTTTTCTGAAGGTAAAAGACAAGCATCATAAACACGTTTCTTCCTCCTTAAGAAAAACAGTATAAAAGGAAATACTTAAGGCTAAAGTGGCTGTTGCCTGGTACTAAATATTGCGTGTATATTGGCCTCCATCTGGTGGAAGGAGGGAAATGTCTGGGGGAGAGAGGAGTGCTGTGTGTGGGAAAGGAGAGAAATTTCCAGTTTCTGATTATTAAACTGCCTTACTTAGAGCTCTCTGAGCAAATATTGGCAAGTGGCCCAGAGTCCCAACTTGTGGTTCTTTGAGCTTTGCTAAAGGACTTTAAGGGAAGTCCTGATCTGTTGTTGTTAAATGGAAACTATGTAAATCGTTTGTAACAGAAAGAATGACAAAGGAAAAATCCTTTCTCCTTACGACGACATTCTCCTTCCTATTTTTTCCCTGATAAGTTATTTCATTTACTTGTCTATAGAATATAATGTAGACACTTCTGCTTTTCTTCATAATGCTTTCCTAAAAGCCATGTCTTCAAATAAATCATTGAAAGTAATTCCTACTTTCTATCAGGAACAAGGTTACCCTTGGACTTCGCGTTTCTCATAGAGAATTCAGCATAAACAAAGTATGATGTGACTAACACCGTAATAGTACTAACTTACCTTTGTCTGGCATTTTACAATTTTCTAAGGCACTTTCATATACATAAATTAACTTGATTCTCATGACAACTCAGAGAAGTAGATATTATTATCCCTATTTTAAAAATGGAGAAAATGGGATACAGGAAGATGAATCAGCCTACTCAGGATCGTTTAGTTGCTGGATGATAGAGAGGTCCATCTTACAGCCATTTTAGTAGGACCAGAGGCACTTCCTGTCTCCCCACAATCAACAGAAAATAGCTACTGTGTAAATCAGCACACCTCCATCATCTTAAGTTAATGTCAGTTTTCTTGTCAAATTCACACCTGTATTTCTTTATAATCTCAAGGCCAATAAATCTCATCTACGCCATTCATTCGTATTCTTATTAGCTGACCTCAAAGAAAAAAATTTTTCTTTACTCATAACCAAACTATCCTATGCTTCTTTTCCCCCAACTTTTTTCCACCGCTGACCTCTTTTAAACTTCTTCCACTGTAAAAGCCACAGTTTGATTGTAAGCAATCTAATCTATACCAGCAATCTCCTCACAGAACCATGCCTTCACCTTCTTGCCTTCACTGAAACTTGGCTTTCCCCCAAGGACATCACTCCCCTTGAGCCTTGACAAACAAAAATTGCTTTTTCTCCCCACCTTCCAACATGCTGAGAGAGATTTGGAAGCAGCGTAGGCATTCTTCTAGCTTCTAACTACCAGTTCCAGGGGCTTCCATTCCTACCTGTATGCAACGCCTGATACAGGTAGGAGTCTCATGCTATAGCACGAAGCATAATCACTATCAATCACCCACTGGCTTCTAGGTCACTCCCCCAGATTCACAGAAAGCTTCAGCAACTGGCCCACAAATGCTGCCAAACTTCCAGTGTTATCTCAGACAACCTCAACTTCCGTGATTCGCCACTTCTCAAGCACCTGGATTCCAGTGCCCTTTGCCTCCATTCCTCTTTAACACAACTCATCCCCGCGGCAAAATTCTAACTTTACATTTACCCAGATGCTCTGAAAATCTGAACTGCAATGCCTCTTCACACCTCTGCAAGCACCTGTCCCAGCAACTTTCACACTCTCCTAACTTCTTAGTAATTTCTGTTCTTGACCTTTCTTCAGCTCTTTCAGTCGCCTTCCCATCTTCACTTCCTTCCCTACCCGGCATGGACCTGAGGCCCGTCAATTCCCTAGATTGCTTCTGGGCACCCACCATGCCCTCCCTCTATCTTTGCTATACTCCCAACTAACTTGCTCTCTCTTGTGGTTATCTAAGTGGTTAAAGGCATGGGCTGGGGAGTCAGACTCCCTCAATTTGAAGCATGTTTCTACCATTTAGTAGTGATTCCGCCTTGGACAAGTCACTGATTTTTCAGTGCTTCCATTTCCTCAAATGGGAAATAATAGTAGTACGTATCTCATGACCATCACAAGTTATGATGATGATTAATTGAGATAATATATGTAAAGTGCTTAGAATAGTACCTAGCACATAAGCGCTCAATAAATGTTTACTGTTATTACAAGTGAACTGCTTGATGCTGCTTCTAAAAAAAAAATCACTTAACTGAAGTGTAGGGCCTGAGAACCTCTGATGTCATCATGTTAACTATTTGTCCCCCTCATCAGAAGTAGATAAGATTAATAGACTGACTAACGTCTATTATCCTTAAGGTAGGAACAGCAAGGATTTCGTGTGACCCCTTCCCAGAAGACAGACTAGAAGAAACAGGCAGAAGACATGAATAGACATCTCACAAAAGAGAAAACATGAATGGCTAAGAAACATATTAAAAGATGCTCATCTTCATAGTAGTCAGGAAAATGCAAATTAGACTCACTGTTAAAAGTAATCTTACAAATATACAATTCATAAATGTACAAAGTTCTATATACAAGCATGTTCACTAAAAATTGTTGGTAATAGCCAAAAAAGTCCGTTAATGAAGAACTGTTTAAACAATGACAGATCCTTGCAATGAAGAATGAGGTAAGTCTCCATATACTGATGTTGTTCTGATGCTACATATACAAAATACTTTTCACAGTATATGGTTGAATTAAAAAGGCAAAGTGAAGATTAGTATGTATAGTATGCTTCTGTTTATATGAAGGAGACATAAATAATACAAGCATAGGCATGCTCTAGAAGGAAACACAAAGAACTTTTGTGGTTGTTACCTCTGGGAATCTCCTGTACTGTTTGAAAACTTTACCATGAACATGTATTAGTTTTATAAGTAAAAAAGGAAATAAAACCTCAGTTAAAAATATCTAAAGAGCTAATGGGAGCCTTTGCAATATGTCTGAAAGTCATTTTCATAACTAAATAAGTCGCTGTCTTAGAAGATGAACTTTCTTTTGCAACTCTCACATCATTAGTTGGTTCCTCCATTTGAAGGAGGAATTCTTTCACTATTTTGTTTATCTAACGCTTAGTAGTGCTTACTGTATCCTGGGCACGATTTTAAATGCTCTAATCATCATACAGTCATGGGGTTGTTATTACAGTAGGCCCCCGTTATCCGCGGTTTCCCTTTCCGAAGTTTCAGTTACCCTCGGTCAGCCTGGGTTGGAAAATATTAAATAGAAAATTCCAGAAATAAATAAATTTTAAATTGTGAGCCCTTCTGAGTAGCTTGATGAAATCTTGTGCTGTCTCATCCCCCAGGGCATGAATCATCCCTTTGTCCAGCGGATCTAAACTGTATACACTATTAGTCACTCAGTAGCCATCTCAGTTATCGGATCAACTGTCGTGTTGTCGCAGTGCTTGTGTTCAAGTAACCTTTATTTTACTTAATAATGTCCCCAAAGCGCAAGAGTAGTGATACTGGCAATTCAGATATGCCAAAGAGAAGCTGTAAAGTGCTTCCTTTAAGTGAAAAGATGAAAGTTCTCGACAATAAGAAGAAAATCATCTGCTGAGGTTGCTAAGATCTATGGTAACTTTCACTACAGCAAATTGCTATAATTGATTTGTTTTATTGTTGTTGTTGCTAATCTCTTACCTGTGTCTAATTTATAAGTTAAACTTTATCATGGGTATGTATATATAGGAAAAAACATAGTATATATAAGTTTCAGTACTATCCGTGGTTTCCGGCATCCACTGGGGGTCTTGGAAGATATCCCCTGCAGATAAGGGGGAGCACTTTATTATTCCCACGTAGTAGATCAGGAAAATGAGGCACACAGAGGTTAAATTACTTAACCAAGGTCACATAGCTAGTAAGCTCTAGAGTTGAGATTCAAACCCAGAATGTCTGGCTCCAGGGACTCCATGCCTTCTCCACTATGCGTTGCTGCCTTTTGAAGTCTCTAGAAGCTTTGATTCTACCTGGGTGATCTGATTATATGACCTGCTGGAAGGGACACATGCCATATACCCCCAACTCTCCCTGGGACACCCCAGGTCAAACCTATCCACTTATCTGACCCTTTGGAGGATCTAATAGGGAAACAAGATGCTGCAGAAGAACAAGCCTAGTCCTTGCTGGGTATGGAGTAGGGCCTTTTAACAGCTCTCAAGGTCGACACAATACCTCAACATAGCATATCTGTAGAAATAGTCTTATTGTTAATTGGAGTCTTCAAGGATGAAAGGGCTGATCTCAGTCAGCTGTTAGGTAAAATGTGGCTGATCCATCCGCCAGTGGAGCTTGGGGTTAAGCCAAGAAGGACAGCTGTGGGGATTCAAGGCTGAACCGATTGGCTGAATTCCAATGTTTTCAAAGTACCTCAAGGTAAGGAGGATTTTCTAGCTGCAGAGACATGAGAAGACATGCCTTATCTCCCAAGTTTGTTGAACGTGAATACATTTCTTGTTTAGCATTTTCCTCAAGGGTTACGTTAAGCTAGATCAGGGTTACTTTTTGTAACCCTAGCAGTGGAGTGGTTGTTCAAATGATGAGTCCTTGTGGATGGGTAAATAGGACACTAAGATTATCTAATGCTCTCTTCCCTTTTTTATTTTTTGAGGAAGATTGGCCCTGAGCTAACATCTGTGGCTGATCTTCCTCTTTTTCTTTTTTCTTCTCAAAGCCCCAGTACACAGTTATATAGCCTAGTTGTAGGTCCTTCTAGTTCTTCCGTGTGGGACACCACCTCAGCATGGCTTAATGACCAGTGAGTAGGTCCGTGCCTAGGATCCAAACCCGTGAACCCCTGGCCGCCAAAGCAGAACGCGGGAACTTAACCGCTACGCCAACGGGCTGGCCCATAGTGCTCTCTTCTCTTATTATGCCTTTGATCGCTCTTCATTTTAATGGGTTAATACTGAAAACTTTCTCCACATGCAGGCGGGTTCTCTGGGTGTGCACGTGGTGAGTGGGCACCCAAGCTGACAAGCTTAGTAAGGAAGATTGGTCACTGAATAGAACTGTTTGAGGCCTTCTTTGTGGTTCATTATCTTTTGATGATTCTGAAACTTGATGCACAATTCTGTGTAAGGAATAAATTGTTTTTCTTTCCTGTGGTTCATCATGCACTGTGGCTGGGTGCCTGGTGAGGGATATGGCATCATACAGGGCTGCCATGTGCAGTAGAATGTCCAGTATAGGAACAAAACACATGCCAATGGCCAAGGCAGGAAATCTTTTTTGAGACGAGGCCCGGGCCCTGGGAGAGGTTTTCACTACCTTTGGTTAGAGATAGAGATCAGTAACCCTAAGAGATCCAAGTTTCAGTGTGGAACTCAGCCCTCTGGTCACTTTATTAGCTGACTACCTAAACAGTGAGACACACGCTATTACTTTAGGTGGTGCCAAGCAGTGTGATGATCTATAATAGCAGAGACAAATCTAAGTACTTAGAACTAAAGGTTCTCTTCTGGCAATGGAGTAACAGTCTGAGCTGTGCCAAATCTTGATCTAGAGCTACGCTATTCAATATGGCAGCCACTGGCCACATGTGGCTAAAATGTAAATGAGTTAAAATTAATAATTCAGCTCCTCAATCACATTTCAAGTGTTCAAAACTAGTACAGTTTTTATTGGTATGGTTTATTTATATGGTAGCTAGTGGCTACCATAAAGGACAGTGCAAATTTAGGGAACATTTCCATCATCAAAGAATGTTCTATTGAGCAGCCCTGATATAGAAGATAAACAATAAGTCCCCAAAGAGATTCTGTCAAGAAACACTATTTTGGGGGCCGGCCTAGCGGTGCAAGCGGTTGGGTGCGCACGCTCTGCTGCGGCGGCCCGGGGTTCGCCGGTTCGGATCCCGGGCACGCACCGACGTACTGCTTGTCGAGCCATGCTGTGGCAGCGTCCCGTATAAAGTAGAGGAAGATGGGCACGGATGTTAGCTCAGGGCCAATCTTCCTCAGCAAAAAGAGGAGGACTGGCATCAGATGTTAGCTCAGGGCTAATCTTCCTCACACACAAAAAAAACACTATTTTGATGGCTTGATGGATCATAACAGGAAGGCCCTGTCTAGCTTTTATTCTGAATCACTAGAGATTTGAAATAGCAGGGAAGGCAGTAAGACTTTTGATTTTAGTGTGAATCGTAAAGCCTAATTTTCTCATTAAGATACCTTCTGTTACGGGATCACTATGGATAATGGTCATAGGCAAGGAAGTGGGGGCAGAGGATGTGATGCTCTGAGGTTAGGGCTTCACCTAAATGAGGAGTTTGTGACCTGATTGAGCAGAAGGAAGTGGTCAAAGGCACTTCTGATAGTCACACAAGGCGCAAGTATGGCTGACCTTTAGTTTCTGGAACTTCCTTCAGCTTCTGACCACCTTATCTTGCTTCATCTGATTATACTGATAAAAACAGGTTAAGCGTCCTAAAAAGAACGTGAATCTTAGCTTCCCTTTCTGGTTTAAGAGATTCTCAATGCCTCCCTCAAAAGGAAATTTATTAGTCCTGGTCCACATGCCTCTAAAATTTTAAAAGGAATTAAGGACACGGAAATGAAGGGCAATGATACTTCTCACACTAGTTCAGGATGTCCCTGGTGGCTGTAGTATGGAGATGTATCTAAGTCATTTTCAACAGAATCTGCTGAGATATTGGTTGCCCCCTCCCACCCAAGTCCTTTGATATGGACTCATGAACTGAGGAATTGAGGAGCAATGAAGACTGCTGGGGTCTTCATCTTTAAGGACTAGGAGACAGGATGCCAAAGAAAACTGATCAGAGGGAAACGTGTCCCTCATGGAAATTAGCAAGTAGGTCAAGAGAGATGTTCTAAAAGGAGGAGGTCACTATACAAATAACAGCTAGAAGGATTAAGGACAGAGAAACAGGTAGATAGAGCCAAGAGTTGTCTCCAGTAACTATAACAGGAGCAGTTTTCATGAACTGATGAGAGGATAGGAAGGTGGCTACAAAGAATGAAGACGGAATTTCCAGAGCGGCAATAGAAACATGAGCACTGGACATGTCTAAGTATTTCATCATACTCTCACACAAGTAAAAACTCTAGCATCCAATAAATATTTAATGACTCCTCAAAAAGAAAATCACACTGAATGCATAAATTCCTTTATTGAAAATATTGGGCTAGCACTGCATTACATATACTTAATATCCATAAATGAAGGGCCACACATTTCTGATTGGACAATACTGTTGTAAATACAGAACACAGCATCTGGATATGCTCTCACAAGTATAATAGCATGGACTAAACTAGGTGAGAGTAAACTATATGCAAATGACCATTCTGTTTGTTAATAGCATATGGTTGCAAATGGCATAAATGGTAAACGTGATCATTATGAGACAATCCTGATATCTCACACCAACACATTATTTAACAAGCAGATTAAGGTTAAGCTGCCAGTATGTTGTTAATCAAGAGTTCTCAGTAGGAGAACTGGGTGAAAGCAGACCCAGGCTACAGATTTAAGATTTTATAGCATCCATTTAAACTTGCACGGAATGTGAGTGGAATAAAATAACTGTTGATCTGACAGGAGGCCACTTGGCAATTTGTTTGTTCTCTTTTATAAATAGTCTAAAGTAAGAGAATAAGGGAAATATTCTGCCAGCTTAAGGCTAACATTCTAAGAACTGTTTTGTTTTTTTAAATGCAGGTATGTAAATATTACTTGTTATTAATTTTTCGTTTCAAAGATCACTGGTGATGTAATTTATGACAGATCACTTCTCAGCTTTGGCTATTATTTGAAAATTTTTTCCATTAGCAGTCTTTGGCTTTCATAAAAGTCTGGCAATCAATAATATTGGTTAAATTTTAACAAGGCTTTATTATTTTTAATAAAATTGTGTTTTATGATGTGAAAATGAATTGATGTTAAAAAATAGGTTTTACTTTTCATTTCAATTTTGGTATGAATGCATTTCTTTGCATTGCTTTTTCTCAAGTAAGAGTCTAGAAACTAAGACGATTGGGCTAATTTGACATTTTTCATTTGATATAAAATATGCAGAAATTAAAACACTCGGTCTCTTTTAAAACAGAGGCCTGTTCGCTAATGTAAAAACTTGGGGAAAATTATGTAAAACACACTACGAAAATAAAGTTTTTGTTATTAATACACATGATTTTATAGGAAGCATTTTCTTTTCAAAAGCAGGGACTGTTGTAAGCCTACGTTCATAAAGGAATCCACTTCTGTAACTATCAACTATGACTGTGAGAAATGGCTTATTCTTCTTTACACAGTTATGTTCAGAGTAAGTAACTGAAAATGTACCTTTTTAATAACTAAATGGAAAGCTGGCCAACAATAGTCAAACCAACGAACATTGGTAATGAGTTTTTAAAAATTGAGAATTATGCATATATATACGCTGCTTAAGACCTATCACCCTAAACAATCAGGGCAAAAAAAATTCAATATAAAACTATATAAATCAAATGGATTTGTTGCTAAAACAGCACAAAATGTATACATTTCTTTACTTCAAGATTTGACACATTAAAAGAAAAAAACTGCCAACACATTTCAGACAATATACTAGAAATAATAAATAAAACAGTTTTTAAAAAACATCATATATTCCCTTTAAGTGCTGTGCACTTGCAATTTTTCTAAATGAGACTAACCTTTTCCATGGCAAACAAGAGTCTGCTGTACATTTTGGTAATGAAAATTATGTTGATAAATACACAAGGCATGTATGTATTTCCACAGTATCTTTTTTTTTCACAGTTACCAAAAATAAAAATTGCATTCAACTCATACATCTATAAACACTCTTGATTCCTCGCTGTATGGATTTGAAGGAAGAGGGAGTATAAAGTCTTTCACCAATCTGGACTCCAAATTTCTTTCTTCGTTGTCTGCCCTCCACATCTATCTTCCAGAATCTGTGATGCGATCATGCTCTGAGATGATGGCAGAAAGAAAGCATTATGGTGGGTGAGGCAGTCTGTGCTGGGGCTTTGTCTTCTAGCCAGCTTTAGGAGGGCTGATCAAACCCGGTCTTTTTAATGCTATATTTTAAGGCAGTCTGAATGTCACTCGAATGTCCATACTTCGAGGTCCTGAACTATGAAGTCTTCCTTTTTGGAAAGAATATCATTATTGAAAGTGCTGCAGGAGTTGCTTCGTCCGTGGTATAAATCAGCATCGAGCCACAAACCAAATCGTCCCCTGATAAGGTGAAAAAATCAAAATGGTGAAAACATTTCAATCTTGTTTGGCACATTTTCTATCCTCCCTCGCCCCATCTTCTTTCCTTTGCGCTACAGACAGACAAAACTCTAAACTGCTTGTTGAAAAAGGTTACATTTCCTTTATTTCATTTAAATGACCCATCTTTCCTAAAAGACAAGTGGTAGTAGTCCCTCATTTAGACACATCTATAAATCATTTTATCTTTGATTCTTGGTGTCATGTATCAGGCCACTGTCCTAATTAATCTAAGCACATGGACTAGCTAAAATCACCTGACACCAAGGTTTCAGTTACCTAGGTCAAAACAGACCCGCTCAGGTCAGGTGGTAAATTAATAACAACAAAAACCTTACCCTCCACCACCAAGTTCCAAAGATGTGATGTCTCCATTGATGAAGTATGAGTTTTCTCCACTCCACTTAAACACCTGAGGGTAGAAACACAGGACAGAGAACAGACATTTTAATCTGGAGAATCAGCAAAGAGGGAGTATTAGGACAGTACCTCTGTGTGGAAGGGAATTAATTACCCATTGGCTGAGGAAGCTCCTGACTGCCAGACCTTTCCCACACCAGGAAGAGATCTCCAAAGGGGTTATGAAGTCAGAAGGATCTCAGGCACATGTTGACTCTGACTTGCAACCCCTCCCTGGATCCCAGACTGTGCAGAAGGGCAGTTCCCCAGGCCCAGGGAGGGACTCTGAGCAGGGGGTGCGCTACAGTCATGCAGTGCTGACTTCATGAAGTAGTCATGAAGGCTACAGCAAAAGCCAACAAGGTTTACAGGATAGCTGCTACTCCAACGATGGCCCCGCCTCCAACCCCACCCACATCCCTACCTGTGACATTGGGAAGCTGGGTATTTCTCCCATCTAGGTACCTTGAAATTAGGGCTAAACGTGTAGAGAAAAGTTTCGCCTGTGCCATAATAGTGGTCACTGAACTTGAAAGGATGAGTTGCATATGCTCCAAAAATCTGCCAAAAGAAAACAGAAACGTTATCTACTTTCAAAGAAAGGCTTTCTGAAATATTTTAACACAATCCTGGTCTGAGATCTCATTATACCTCTTTCAGCAAAGATCATTACCAAATTGGAGCTCTTAAATAAAAAAGACCACCAACGAATGGATAAATAAAATGTCCCAGCTCTAATTGGAACCCAAATGGCTCAGAGAACTTATTTGTCAAAGACCAACAATTTTTCCAATTTTAGAAGACTTCTAAAGTCCACTATGGAGACAAATTTCCTTTAGTGAATACAGATGACATATTTGGAATATTAAACAAGATGCATCTTGCACACAGAAATGAGTGGTTGAGATAACAGTCATGTCTCTTAGGAGTTTTATAAGTGGAATTGTGACCAGACGTTTCCCCAGAGAAAATAAATTTCTCTTTTTTGATTTGTAAAAAATGAGTTCTCAATATGTTTATTAAAACCATATCCTTAACATAACTGATCCAATATAGTCATGTGCCACATAATGACATTTCTGTCCACGATGGGCTGCATATACAATGGTGGTCCCATAAGATTAGTACCATATAGCCTAGGTGTGTAGTAGGCTATACCATCTAGGTTTGTGTAAACACACTCTACGATGTTCGCACAACAATGAAATCACCTAACAAAGCATTTCTCAGAACGTATCCCTGTTGTTAAGCAACGCATGACTATATACCTTAGTTTGAAAGCGCTTTTAAGAAAAAGATAATTTCATAATACTATGGGCTTTAAAGGTGATTTATATGTATTTGAATCAATGGCTTTCCTATTTTTTGCTTGTTGGGGGTTGGAAGGAGTAGTGTTTTCAGAATACGCATGCCCACTGCCTCAGCTTCCTACCCTGAAGCTCAGATCCTGATCGGTACTGGCAGTGGTGAGGGTTGGCAAGAGTGAGTATGCATATTTTGAAAATGTCCCTAGGTGATTCTGATATACCTTCTACTCCAAATCCCACTTGAGAAACATTGCTTTAAATGGAGGTTATCTGAAAAATGTCTTATAACTTTTCAAAATTATTTTAATTGGATTATAATCATTGTGGAATCTCTTCTTCACCAATGACACTCAGTTACTGACTCCTTGAAATACAAAAAATTAGGTGGAGTACAAGTCTAAAACTCTTTCTAACCAATATTCTTAATACTTTCTGCTACTAAACCTTACCAAACAAAATCCTACCAAACAAAACAAAATAAAAATATCAAAAATCCATTTCCCTTCTTCTGATGATCTTTCAGTAAAAGAACTAAAATACAACTGAGGGGCTGGCCCCATGGCTTAGTGGTTAAGTGCGTGCGCTCCGCTACTGGCGGCCTGGGTTCGGATCCTGGGCACGCACCGATGCACCGCTTCTCTGGCCATGCTGAAGCGGCATCCCACATACAGCAACTAGAAGGATGTGCAACTATGACATACAACTATCTACTGGGGCTTTGGGGAGAAAAAGGGAAAAAAAAAAAAGGAGGAGGATTGGCAATAGATGTTAGCTCAGAGCCAGTCTTCCTCAGCAAAAAGAGGAGGATTGGCATGGATGTTAGCTCAGGGCTGATCTTCCTCACAAAAAAAATTAAAACAAAAAAAAATACAAGTGAGATGGGCATCTAGTTTTAAAAGCATGTGCTAAAATATGACAAGAGGAATGGTCATAAGTGGAAGAAAGTGGGTCCCTTTCTGATCAAAGAACAGGAAAAGCCACCCTTGCTCTCTCACTCTCCAAAGGATTCCAATTATATTCTTTCTTAGCCAAAATTTTCTTAGCAATCATAGAAATCTGTTTAAGGACTGGGGATTGAATGATACTAACGAATTACTGTTAATTTTGTTAGGTATATAGCATTTAGTTACGTAAGAAGATGTCTATTTTCTTTTTTTTCTATTAACTTATTTAGAAAGAAATTGTATAATATTGTGTATAATGATACTGTTGGGTCTATACCATATAAAAATTTAAAATACTTGGCAATATAACAAAGGAATCCATGGGAATAAATGAAGACAACCAGAAGTGGTTAAAGGAAGATTAATATAACAACATCTATAAATGTATATTTGCTCTCCTTTCTTCTCTTAGCTTCTTTAGTAGATAAAAAATCATAGAAAGTAGTAATCATAATTTACTATTGGGTTTATAATACATGTCAATGTAATACATATAACAAAATTGTCATACAAATAATAAAAAGTGGAATGATGTAACAGAGTAATATAGCAGTAACATTTCTATACCTCACTGGAATTAAGTTAGTATATTAGTATAAATCAGACTCTATTAATTGTCTGATGCTTGCTCAATTATTTTCCGTAATACCTTGTGGTATAAATTACTCCACAGTCTGATTCAATTAGATTTGGGTCCCTTTTCAGAGGGAGTTTTTGGCCAGTCTGAGTTTATCCGGACTCCAGGAAGGTTCTTAGCTGTTGCTTTCCCTGGTTCTCTCTGGAACTATCGTTTAGCTTGTTGCCTTCCTGGAGCTACCAGCCTCCTCTTAATTGTTTACCACCAAAATTGTCATTGTTCTCTGGAGCACCCTTTGGCTTGAACTTCCCCCAACTCCTCTAAATACAGTCAGCTCCTGTGGGGAGAGCTTCAGAGCTCTACTATCTTTTGGTCTGTCTCTTCCCATGGAGCTAGGAGCTCAGGGCTCTGCTCTGGAGCCGGGGGCTGGACAGTGGCCTACTTGTCTCAGATGAACAATCTTGTTTTATGAGCAGAGTGCTGGGCAGGGTAGCCGCTGGTCTTGGCTCGCCTCACCTGGCAGGGAACTGCTTCCCTGAGAGCTGGGGCAACGGCAGCAGAGACCCTTGTATTCTCAGCCTGCCATGCCTAAGGTCGAGTATCTGCCCCACGAGGAGGGGCTGGTGGAGGAAGAGAGCCTCCACCTCTAGGCCACACTTGCCTGAAGTTAGCCTCCGAAAGACAGATCTCAGGCAGGGAATAAGAAGTACTGGGACCTGCCCCTAGAGAGGGTATATCATAGCCCTTGCCTGGGAGCTGGGGGGACGAGCCCCATCTTCTTGTCCTCACATGCCCAGAGTGGAGCTTCTGTCAGTCTGAACTGGAGTGGGGGGAGGGAGCAGGTTGTCCCTCACGTGCCACAGAATCTCACTGTTATTACGGAGATTTATTCGATTTTTCTTAAATAAATGTTTCTTCACTTGCTGTATGCCCTTCAGACAATTTCCAGAGACTTTATGTGATTGTGGTTTTTATAATTTCCACCAGTTAGGGCTATTTCACTGGGGATTGACACTATAGTGCTCCTCATTGCTGCCATTATGCCTATATAATATTTTTATATTAGAATTTTATATAATTCATTTCCAGATAAATTTATAGGTTTGTTCTATCATGTTCTCAAACATAGCGAAGCCACATTCATGCCTCGGGGATAGATGGAGTGGGGGAAAGCAGAGTTAGTATCCAGGTGTCTTCAAACAACACAAGTGCCTGCAGAGTACCAGATTCAGTAAGACCACACCTCCTGACAAACAGTACCTTCAGGTGTGGGCCTCCTTAAACATCTGCCGACGGGAAGCTGGGGGAGGCTGTGCTTCGTCAATACCTGCTCTGTGCAGCCAACACATTCCCCACCAGGTTTGAGATCCTTTGGGAAATTAGCAGGAGAACTAATCTATACTTATGGTGAGGGTTTGGGTGTGTGGTCTAAAAGCATCTAGCCATATCTCATCTAAAACATAGCCTCCACCTTCTCAAACACTACACTAAATCCCTAAGTCATTCTATTTTAAATCTTTATTATTATTTTAATTTTTAACTTGACTCTACCCACTATTCAGCTTGGATCACTATTAAATAAAATGTTACCAATCAGGAGATAATAATAGCAACAATGATAATAGCTAAACTACTCCCCAGAACTCTTAATCTACAGTTATACTGCAAAAAAGTCATAGGAAAGATCTTGGGTGAGAAAGACAATGCTTGCAGTACCCTCATTTCTCTGCTAATTTTCCACAAGACAAATTATGACAGCAGAGATCTATTTCCCCTGAAATGATCTCAATTATGTGGCTTTGCACCCCAATGTATAATAGTGTCCCACACTTAACAAGTACTCATTATACATTTGCTGAACGGATGAATAAATGAATGGCTGTTGAGTAAAACCTGCTGCAATGCCAGAAAGAGAAAAGAACGGCATCATCTTAAAAACATAAAGGAATTTCTTCTTGACATTACATAGACCAAACTGAAATGAATAAAGAGCAGACCTGAAGGATGCCTTCCTTTTGTGAAGCAGGAGCCTGGGTGGGTAGCATATGAGAGAAACCTGGCCAGATTCCACCTCACACTCCAAGCTGACTGAGGGAAGGAGTACTAGTGTAGGGTAGATGGGGGTAATATCTAGACTTCACCAGTGCCTCCAAGACAAAGTGCAACACAGCAAAACTGCATTGAGCAAGGGCACAGAGCCCTCCCCCATTGTCTCATAACAACTGGGCCCTTCAGGTACCACACACCACGGCCTTGACCAGCTCTCCATCTCAGCAGCCAAGCAGGCGAGGTTTGTGGGCACTACTTCAGCTACCTGGCAAAAGTTCTGGTTTGGCAATGGAACTTCTGTCTGCAATTATCTCCAAATCCAAACTTGAGAATTTTCCCCAACTTCTCCAGCTTTAGGTTGTAGAATCATTATAGCTTCCATACTGTATACTGAGCACAGGAAAAAAATTCTTTAGAATGTGACTGTATTTGGAGATATGCTCCATTTTCTTTTTTAGAGATGCCTTGTGAAGTACATAGGGGCAAAATGACATAATAATTGGGATTTAGTTCAAAATACTTCAGCAAAGAAGAAACAAAGAAAAGAAAGACAGATGAAGCCTATGTGGCAAAATCCTGCTAACTACGGAGTCTGGGCGATGGGAGCTCATTGTACCAGTCTCTCTACTGTTGTGCAGGTTTGAAAATCTTCATTAGAAAATGTTTTCGAGTCTCGAGTCAAGATGGCGGCATGGGCAGACTCGGAACTCACCTCCTCCCGTGGACACAGCCAATTTACAACTACTCGTGGAAAAATTACCCCTGAGACAGAACTGAAAACTGGATAAGAGGAACTCCTGCAACAACGGACAAATCTAACTGAGGTGGAAGAGGCAGAAACTCCCTTCTGGAGAGAAAAATGCAGCCCTCACAAGCCGCCAGCGTCACGGCCGCCGGGAGCAGCTCACAGGTACGCAGCCTCCCTGGAGGCGCGGGGTCCTGAGCCGGGGAGCGCCCCCGCTGTGGGCATTTTGTGGACCCAGCACAATCGAGACGAGTGGCATAATATCTGACTGTGCCTGCTACTAAAACACTGGGGAGCACCCCCAGAAAAGCTGGTTCACAAAGAAACAACAACCGGCTCTTAAAGGGCCCACGCACAAACTCACCCGTTTCAGAAAGCATCCTAAAATCACCAGAAAGAAAGGTGCACAGTGCTGTGGTGAAAAGAGACTCACCTAAGAGGCCCTGAGTGCATCTCGGTTTGGGGTGAGACCTCCCCAGGGACTGGGACATCGGCGGCGGCCAATGTTGTGGCCTGGTGTGGATGTGCTGACGCAGACGACATTGGAGTTCTCCCTGGGGCCTGCTAGCCCAGGTCTGCCTCACCCCCTAGAGCACCGATTTAATCCAGGTCAGCCAGGGCAGACAGCCCACCCTAGAGACGGGCCCCACCCAACAATAAGCCCTCAGGCAACTTGTGGGCCTGCATAGATTGGTGACTGGATTCTCTGCAGCCTGGCAACTGAGCCGACTTGAGCGGGGCAGGGTGTGCACAAGGAGCGGGTGGAGAGTGTGGGGTGGTGGCAGAGTGTGTGGGGCTCCCACGGTGGAGAAACTGGGTCCGCTTGGGGAGGTTGGGGCACGCACATGGGGCAGGACTGTGTTGACTGTGTGTGGACCTGTGGGCGGCAGGGCTTGTCAGCTGCAGAAGACTTCTGCTTCTCAAAGACCTACATAGGGGGTTTGCCCCACCTTCCAAAGCCTGAAACAATTGGGTGCTCCTGTGCCTGAGGCCAGCCCCACCCAGCTGCAATCCTCAGAGAGCTGACAAGAGACCTAATAGGCTAGAGGCTTACAGCAATTGTAAGGCCCTGAGCCTAACAACCTGCCACGCTGGGGGCTTACTCACTTAAAAGAAATACTGCAACACAAATGTGGTATTAGAACTTGCAGCCAACTGTACTGGGGCTCCCCACACCTGATAAAGAGACTGAAGGGCCCACAACAACTACAAGCAGCTGAGCATTACAACAGCTGGCCAGGAGCATAACTCGGCCTCCCTGGGTGCCTACAGGGAGAGCAAACAGGCCACAACAGAAGGACACAAGTAGCCCACATAGGGGTCACCCCTGGAACATTGAGAACTGAGGGAAGCACACTGGAAGCCTCCTAAGGCATCACTTACATAAGGTCACCTATCCAAGAGCAGGAGACGTAGCTGACCTACCTAATACATAGACACAAGCACAGGGAAAGAGGCAAAATGAGGAGGTAAAAGAATACATTCCAAGTAAGGGAACAGGACAAAACCCCAGAAAAGGAACTAAGTGAAACAGAAATGAGCAACCTACCTGACAGAGAGTTCAAACTAAGAGTGTTAAGGATGCTCACTGATCTGGGGAGAAGAATAGATGAACTCAGTGAGAATGTCAACAAAGAAATGGAAGATATAAAAAAGAACCAATCAGAAATGAAGAATACAATACTGGAAATGAAAAATTCATTAGAGGGACTCAAAAGCAGAGTAGAGGATATAGAAGAACGGATCTGTGAGCTGGACAAAAGACTAGAAGAAATTACCCAAGGTGAACAGGTAAAAGAGAAAAGAATTAAAAAGAGTGAGGAGAGTCTAAGGGACCTCTGGGACAACATCAAGCGCACTAACATCTGTGTTATAGGTGTCCCGGAAGGAGTAGAGCGAGACAAGGGGGCAGAGAATCTATTTCAAGAAATAATAGATGAAAACTTCCCTAACCTAAGGAAGGAAACAGACATCCAGGTACAGGAAGCACAGAGAGCCCCAAACAAGATAAACCCAAAGAGGCCCACACCAAGACACACCATAATTAAAATGTCCAGAATTAAAGAGAGAATCCTAAAAGCCGCAAGAGAATGTCAAGTTACATACAGAGGAAACCCCATAAGGCTATCAGCTGACTTCTCAGCAGAAACCTTACAGGCTAGAAGAGAATGGCACGATATACTTAAAGTGCTAAAAGGAAAAAACTTACAGCCAAGAATACTCTACCCAGCAAGGTTATCATTCAAAATGGAAGGAGAGATCAAAATTTTCCCAGACAAGCAAAAATTAAAGGAGTTTGTCACCAAGAAACCAGTGCTACAAGAAATGTTAAAGGGGCTGATCTAAGGGGAAAAGAGAAGACCACAAATAGGAAAAATTATCTATTTCCATGATAAGAACGTAATGGATACAAATGCACAAAAAAGAGGTTAGATATGATATCAAAAACATAAAAGGAGGGAGGAGGGTCAGCTTTCAGACAGAGGTCAAACTAAAGTGACCATCAATTCTGTATAGAATAAGAAAGGAACAGAGAAGGACTACAAAAACACTGAGGAAAAAAAAAAGTTTAAAAATGGCAGTAAGTACATACTTATCAATAGCTACTTTAAATGTCAATGGACTAAATGCTCCAATTAAAAGGCATAGGGTGGCTGACTGGATAAAAAAACAAGACCCATATATATGCTGCATACAAGAGACACACTTTAGATCTAAAGACACTCACAAACTGAAAGTGAAGGGATGGAAAAAGATACTCCACGCAAATGGCAATGAAAAGAAAGCTGGGGTAGCAGTACTCATATCAGACAAAATAGACTTTAAAACAAAAACTGTAAAAAGAGACAAAGAAGGGCATTACATAATGATCAAGGGAACAATCCAACAAGAGGATATAACACTTGTAAATATCTATGCACCCAATGTAGGTGCACCTAAATATATAAAGCAATTATTAACAGACATAAAAACAGAAATAGACAGTAACACAATAATAGTAGGGGACTTTAACACCCCACTTACACCAATGAATAGATCATCCAAACAGAAGATCAATAAGGAAACATTGGCCTTAAACGACACACTAGAACAGGAGGACCTAGTACACATATACAGAGCATTCCATCCAAAAACCGAAGAATACACGTTCTTTTCAAATGCACATGGAACATTCTCCAGGACTGATCACATATTAGGCCACAAAACAAGTCTCCATAAATTTAAGAAGATTGAAATAATACCAAGCATCTTTTCTGACCACAACGGTATGAAACTAGAAATCAACTATAGGAAGAAAATCAGAAAAGCCACAAATACGTGGAGATTAAACAAAATGCTACTGAACAACGACTGGGTCAATGAAGAAATCAAAGAAGAAATCAAAAAATACCTGGAGACAAATGAAAATGAAAATACGACATGCCAGAATTTATGGGATACAGCAAAAGTGGTTCTAAGAGGGAAGTTTATAGCAATACAGGCCTATCTCAACAAACAAGAAAAATCTCAAATAAACAATCTAACAACGCACCTAAAGGAACTGGAAAAAGAAGAACAAACAAAGCCCAAAATCAGTAGAAGAAGGGAAATAATAAAAATCAGAGCAGAAATAAATGAAATAGAGACCAAAAAAACAATAGAAAAAAATAATAAAACCAAGAGCTGGTTCTTTGAAAAGATCAACAAAATTGACAAACCTTTAGCTAGATGCACCAAGAAAAAAAGAGAGAAGGCACAAATAAGTAAAATCAGAAACGAAAGAGGAGAGGTTACAACAGACACCTCAGAAATACAAAAGATTATAAGAGAATACTATGAAAAGCTATATGCCAACCAATTCGACAATCTGGAAGAAATGGATAAGTTCTTAGAATCATACAACCTTCCAAAACTGGATCAAGAAGAAGTAGAGAATTTGAATAGACCAATCACCAGTAAGGAGATCGAAACAGTAATCACAAACCTCCCCAAAAATAAAAGTCCAGGACCAGACGGCTTCCCTGGTGAATTCTACCACACATTCTCAAAGAAGACTTAATACCTGTCCTTCTCAAACTCTTCCAAAAAATTGAGGAGGGGGGGACGCTCCCTAACTCATTCTACGAAGCTGACATTACCCTGATACCAAAACCAGACAAGGACAACACAAAAAAAGAAAATTACAGGCCAATATCACTGATGAACATCGATGCAAAAATCCTCAACAAAATACTAGCAAATCGCATACAACAATACGTTAAAAAGATTATACACCATGATCAAGTGGGATTTATTCCAGGTATGCAGGGATGGTTTAACATTCGCAAATCAATCAACATAATACACCACATTAATAAAATGAAGAATAAAAATCACATGATCGTCTCAATAGATGCAGAGAAAGCATTTGACAAAATACAGCATCCATTTATGATAAAAACTCTGAATAAAATGGGTATAGAAGGAAAGTACCTCAACATAATAAAGACCATATACGACAAACCCACAGCTAATATCATCCTCAATGGTGAAAAACTGAAAGCTATCCCTCTAAGAACAGGAACCAGACAAGGATGCCCACTGTCACCACTCCTATTCAACATAGTACTGGAAGTCATAGCCAGAGCAATCAGGCAAGAGAAAGAAATAAAAGGGATCCAAATTGGAAAGGAAGAAGTGAAACTGTCACTATTTGCAGATGACATGATTTTATATATAGAAAACCCTAAAGAATCCACCAGAAAACTTTTAGAAGTAATAAACGAATATGGTAAAGTTGCAGGATACAAAATCAACACACAAAAATCAGTTGCATTTCTGTACACTAACAACGAAGTAGCAGAAAGAGAAATTAAGAATACCATCCCATTTACAATTGCAACAAAAAGAGTAAAATACCTAGGAATAAACTTAACCAAAGAGGTGAAAGATCTGTACACCGAAAACCATAAAACATTTCTGAAAGAAATTGAGGAAGACACAAAGAAATGGAAAGATATTCCATGCTCTTGGATTGGAAGAATTAACATAGTTAAGATGTCCATACTTCCTAAAACCATCTATAGATTCAATGCAATCCCTATCAAAGTTCCAACAACATTTTTCACAGAAATAGAGCAAAGAATCCTAAAATGTATATGGAACAACAAAAGACCCCGAATAGCTAAAGGAATCCTGAGAAAAAAGAACAAAGCTGGAGGTATTACACTCCCTGATTTCAAAATATACTACAAAGCCATAGTAACCAAAACAACATGGTACTGGCACAAAAACAGACACACAGATCAATGGAATAGAATCGAAAGCCCAGAAATAAACCCACACATCTATGGACAGCTAGTCTTTGACAAAGGAGCCAAGAACATACAATGGAGAAAAGAAAGTCTCTTCAACAAATGGTGTTGGGAAAACTGGATAGCCACATGCAAAAAAATGAAAGTAGACCCTTACCTTACACCATACACAAAAATTAACTCCAAATGGATTAAAGACTTGAATGTAAGACCTGAAACTGTGAAACTTCTAGAAGAAAACATAGGCAGTACGCTCTTTGACATCGGTCTTAGCAACATCTTTTCAAACACCATGTCTGACCGGGTAAGAGAAACAATAGAAAAAATAAACAAATGGGACTACATCAAACTAAAAAGCTTCTGCACAGCAAAGGAAACCATCAACAAAACGAAAAGACAACAACAATTGGGAGAAGATATTTGCAAACCATACATCTGATAAGGGCTTAATCTCCAAAATATATAAAGAACTCATGCATCTCAACAACAAAAAAGCTAACAACCCAATTAAAAAATGGGCAAAAGACCTGAACAGACATTTCTCCAAAGAAGATATACAGATGGCCAACAGACACATGAAAAAATGTTCAAAATCACTATCAGGGAAATGCAAATCAAAACTACAATGAGATATCACCTCACGCCCATCAGAATGGCTATAATTAACAAGACAGGAAACAACATGTGTTGGAGAGGATGTGGAGAGAAGGGAACTCTCATACACTGCTGGTGGGAGTGCAAACTGGTGCAGCCACTATGGAAAACAGTATGGAGATTCTTCAAAAAATCAAGGATAGAACTACCATATGATCCAGCTATTCCACTGTTGGGTATTTATCCAAAGAACTTGAAAATTTGTAAAGGTACATGCACCCCTGTGTTCATTGCAGCGTTATTCACAATAGCCAAGACTTGGAAGCAACCTAAGTGCCCATCAAGGGATGAATGGATAAAGAAGATGTGGTATATATACACAATGGAATACTCCCAGCCATAAGAAACGATGAAATCCAGCCATTTGTGACAACATGGATGGACATTGAGGGTATAATGCAAAGTGAAATAAGTCAGAGGGAGAAGGTCAAATACCATATGATTTCCTTCATTAAGTAGTAGATAATAATAACAATAAACAAACACATAGGGACAGAGATTGGATTGGTGGTTACCAGAGGGGGCGGGAGGAGGGTGAAAGGGTTAATTCGGTACATGTGTGTGGTGATGGGTTGTAATTAGTATTTTGGTGGTGAACATGATGTAGTCTATGCAGAAATAGAAACATAATGATGTACACCTGAAATTTTTACAATGTTATAAACCAATGTTACTACAATAAACAAAAATTAAAACAAAAAAAAAGGTAAAAAAAAAAAAAAAAAGAAAATGTTTTCTATGAGAGGAACAAGCCTCACCTGATTATCCATATCTTTGATGACCAATAGGACAGGACTGTCTAGCGACGCTGATTTCCGATAGAGAGTTTTCAAGCTGGTCCCATGCTCTAATGTGCTGTATGCGAGTCTCCATGGATACCCTTGTACCCTTGCTGGAAGGCGTCGGGCCAGCTGTAATTCCAAAGATGGAGATGTAAATATACAGTTCACCCACAAATCACTCATCAACTTGCAGCACAAAACAAGCACCTGTGGCTCAAACTCAAAATCACACTTACTTACATATTGCTCATCTTTACTCTGGCAAATATTTGCCACCATAAACCAATAAAAGAGAAAAATCATTGCTTGATAGTGTTCACTTTGGCAGAGGTGCTGCCAGAGCATGCTTCCCCACTCAGGGGCCTGATTGTGGGGTCACTATGCCACTATCCATTTGAAGATACCGCATCTAGCTTGATAAAGAGGTATAAATTAGACACACGCTCTCCTTTTTACACTTCAGCCTGGCTTTCGCCCAAGAGTTCGTGTTTCTCCCATTGTTCTTTCTAAACCCTCACAGGCTCAGAGCTGCTACTGACAACTACAGAGGTAAGAAGAAGAAAACACAGGCGTTTTGTGCTTGTAGTCAGATGTAGTCCATCCTCATTCCACCTGTATCTTTCACCTACACTAATATTTAGCTTCAACTTGACTGCCATAAATACAATAATGCATATCTCTTCAAAAAAACCAACAAAGGAGGCTATGAAGTGCTGAAGTCTTCAGAAAGTTTAACGTCAGTTCTAGTAACAGCATGAACCCCGTCTCTGTAATTGCTTGGTCAAATCTCTTGGCTTTCCTGGGCCTTCACAGACTCATTTGTAAATTGAGGAAGTTGAACTTAATGATTCTTTAAGGTCTCTGAAATTCAGATTTCTGAATCTGACTGATGGGGGAAGTGCAAGAGATTCCTTACTAAAGTTCAAATGCAAACACATTATAGTATTTCATAATATAGAAGTAACAGATTTTCAGAAAATATAACGTACGCAAAGAAAATTACAGAAAAAGGAAAATTCTTCCTAGCCGTAGGTAGTTTTCATAAAGCAAGTAAAGTGTATTTGCTACATGACTTTTATTAACTCGATAAATTACAGTCATTGGACCTCTGCAATAATCACTAGGATAAATCTGGATCCTTTTTAAGTGTATTAAGGACTATGGTCGGACACTTTACAAATTGTTTCGAAGACAAGAAATGGCTTTTCATTCAAGTTTGGGAGATGATGCGGTGTCTGGCGAACTCCTCGCACTCCCAAGAAGCCAACAGGGAACGTTAACCTTTCGGAAGCGGAGAAAGGGACACTGGCCTTGGTTAGGCGCCGGTGTTCTTCCTTTAAAACCTGGCTCGTCCTTCAACCCGAGCAAGAAGAGCAAATGCAGTCAAGGAGGGGAAATGCTTTTTCAGGCCTGGAAGACCCCCACCCTAAGTCCTCGCTACGGCCCACCTGCTCGATGTGCATGTTCTCCAGGAGCGCGCTGTGGGGCTGCAGGACTGGCAGGGCCAGCTCATCGTCATCGTCGTAGTAGCTGCACGTGCTCCTCCTGCGCTTTGCCTCCTCAACGGTGATGATCTGACACGGAGAAGGCACATGAGCCAAGAAAAACGATGTACTTGCGTTTCCTCTGCCTGCAGAGAGCGACCCCAGGTACCCAATTGCCCATAACAGGTGGAGTTTTAGCAGCAGGACAGAAACTGAAATGGGACTTTGGGGAAACGGCTGATTTTTCAATTTCAGAAAAAATGCAGAATTTAACACTGTACAGTTGGGGCGCTTAATATGCACAAAGTCAAGTCTCAAGTCGTCTACTCTTACTATTGCTGCCGATTGCTCAGTCATTGAGTGAAAATAATGGATAATTCCACAAGCAACTTATACTCTTGAAATGCCCTAAATTATTCTCCTTTAGCCTGCATCTAAATTTGAATTGTTATGGGGCTAAGCAAAAGATCATTCTGTGAGTAAGTCTTCTATAAATAGGAAAATTGGGGAAGATAAGATAGTTTTTTTAATCAAGACTCCCAATGTTTTCTCTTAAGATTGTGTACATAGCAACCAACCTTCATAGAGATAACGAATGGTAACAGCTACCAGGAGCAACAATTAGGATAAGATTGTTTATGTATGGTTCAGAAACTATCGAAGTAGTCTTTCCTCTAAAACTTAGAAACAAGATGTTGTACACAACGTTTATTATTTCACTGTAACTAGGCTTAGGAACTACCAAAGTCAATTTCATCTTAAAATCTACTTTTTTGGCCCCTCCTAAAGTCTGGATAAATCACGGAATTATTTTGAAATTGAAAGATATATATTTAGTGATTTATTCACCAAAATTCCCAGGTACCAGTATTAACGAATTCTGCATTATGGAGAAAAAAAACATTTAAGTTATATCCAGTGAAAGTCATCAGATAATGCACTACTCAATTTCCAAAATGTATAGTGATAGATATAAAGTACCTGCCGTCGTCTGAGCCAGATTTACAGGTAAGGAAATCAGCTTATACATTTTACCATCTTCTCAAGGGGAATTTACTTAAAACACTCTCAAAGAATCACAAATCCAGCATTTTAAATGTATTAAATAAAGCATACGTTTTTGGTGAACTCTACATTTAACACAGGTATAAAATGAGGCTCTGGGATGGAAAAAATCAAATATGGATTTCTGACTCCAAAGAGAAGGGGCAAACCACACCATATTTATCTCCAAAACAAACAAAATACCTGCTCCGGTTGAAATGTCAGCACAATCCTATTTAAGAAAGCATTTCAAAACAGACCGAGTGGCAGATCTCTGAGGACTCACCGGCACCTTATCAGCCCTCAGGGACTCCAACATACCTTCACAAAAGGCTCGTGGTCTGGTCTGGCACAATAGAAAATCTGAATGTCCAAGGGCAATCTTCGTACCCTCATCATGCCCGGGTGAGGACTGTCTGCTTGCTCTCTAACGAGGAGCAGGTTTTTTCTCTATCTGCTTCCACACCACTGTGACTTGTAGCCACAGTGAGCTACAACTGCTTTTTGAAGTCTCTCGTTTCCTGCACGCTTAAGTTTCTGTTTCCCTTAGGAGAGGGTTCAACATTTCTACAGGAACACACCCAAATTAGGATTCAGAGCAAACACCCGCTTCCTGTCAGGCACAGCCAGAGAGGCTGTAAACTGACACTTGTACCTTTGAAAGGGTGATTTCCTAACAGGACAACAAAACCCCATTGTTTTCTTTTCTCCTTAGGCTTTCCTTCCAAATTGTCCTCCGGCTAAGCTAGCTTTTCTAGCCCTGCCTTTTCAGAGTTTTTTCCAGCACCTTCTTTAAAGCTAAACCTCCCCGTTTTAACCTTTACTACGTTCTCTGATATCAGTTTGAATCTCAAAGGAAGGATGAAAAGCAGCCTTTACCTGAGGTAGAGTCCTTAGTTTAAGAGCAATAGCATTTCATTTCAATACCCTGTCATGTTTGTCGGGTATGAGGAACTTCAGTGAATGGGAGAACATCTGGTTTACATGAGGCTGAGAAAAATGTTACTTTAGATCAGATTTTTCAAAAGAGCTGTCAAAGTAATATTTATCTTTTACTTTTTAGAATATTAGTCTTCATGACTAGTAAGCATGATGAGTCCTCCTCTACTCCCCAGATCAGATGTCAGGGGGTTGGAAAGAAATATAGATCACCATTGGATCAATTGCAGTGATCTTTCTGTGACTTTTCCAGACCCCAAATGGCCTTTCGGTCCTGGGTACTGCTGAGGGGATCCGAGTGCTGTTGTACAGCTCACGCTGAGGGTCAGTTCTAATGAGGACTCTGGCAGATACTTAGTGGCCAGTCCCAGGTCAACCAGAACTTATTCTCAATGCAAGAGCCTGGACACAATCTGGGGCAGAAACACTCGGATTTTGTGCCAGTCAGACAGCATTCTCTTCAGTACCTCCCCGTCATGACAGCTAACATTACTGAGTGCTTTCTATATGATGGTAAGCACCGGGGCTTTGCCAGTCTCGGGGACACAAAGCAATCCATGGTCTCCAGTGGGTGAGGAGACAGAGAGACATTTATAAATAAATGAGTGCCATTCCACATGATACAAATGCTAACAGGAGCAGCTCAAAGGAGGCTGGAGCCACCTAGCGAGTTCTGAGATGCTTATTCACAGAGGAGGTGGGGCTTCAGTTCCATAGCAGAGGGTAGGGTGTGGGGAGACGGAGGTGGAGGGTACAGCAGGAACACAGGGATGTTCTAGGTTCACTCTGGCTTGAGAATAGAGAGCAAGAGAAGTAGAGATGAGGCTAGAGAGGGAGCAGGAGTGGAGAAGATGAAGAGTCTTGATGCCATCAAGGGGCTGAGAACGTATGCTGTAGGCCAGTGTTTCTAAAAGCTGGCTGTTCTTCAAAATCATCTAGCAGCTTTTAAAAATACAGATTCTGACATTCCATCCACCGGACCTACTGAATTAATACCTTTAATGGTGAGGTGCTAGGATTCAGTTAAAAAAAAAAATCACCACCTGGTGGTTCTGATGATTGGCCAGGTGGGTAATGATGGCAATGGGGAGCCACTGAGTGTTTTAAGCACGGGAGCGTATGACCACCTTGTGTTATTTAAACAAGTTAAATAGATAGCACAGAATATATATAAGACCTTTAAACACAAGGAAGAAAACATCAGAAATCATTAAATAGTGCTGGAAAAATTGACTATTAAAAATATTACCTATCATATATCAATAAATCAACTGTAGAGTGATTAAAGTTTAAATTGGTATCATTGGGCCACCTATACATAAAAGCATTATAAGAAAAAACCATAAGCAAAAACTATAGATAAAATAAAAGACGAATCACAAACTAGGAAAAAAATCTGTCAAAAATACAGGAGACAAAGAATTAATATCTTTAATCATAAAGAGCTCAAACTGTGTGATGAAACTATTAAGATTCTTTTAGGAAAACGGGAAAAGGAAATGAGTGGGCATCACAAGGAAGAAAAAACACAAATTTTGTATATATTATAGAGCAAAAATTTCTAGAAAGGAGTAATAGTAATAATATTTTCTGCTGGTAGAAGCACAGTGAGAAGGGTATTCTTCACATTGCTAGCAAGTTAAGTTGGCATCATATCAAAAATAAGAGCCTTAAAAAATTGTACCCTTATACTACATAATTTCACTTCCAGGAAACTAAGAGTTGCAGATCATCTCATCCTTGTGAAAAACTTGAACCAACACAACAATTCCTAACAGTATGAAATCATTAAATACATCATAATTGAGATTAAAAATATTATGCAACCACTAAAAATAAGGCTTAAAAGTCTTTTTTTGTTGTTAATGCCATTGAGTTGACTCTGACTCCTAGCGACCCTGCGCACAGCAGGGAAGACTCTGCCCATCTTTTTGTGCCGTCCTCTCCTCTTCCGGTGCCATATCAGACAATGCCCCACTGCTATTCGTAGGCTTTTCAAGGCCATTTTTTTCAGAAATGAGCGCTTCTTCCTAGCCTATCTTAGTCTGGAAGCTCCACGGAAACCTGTCCACCATGGGGGACCCTCCTGGTATTTGAAATCCCGGTGGCATAGCTTTCAGCATCACAGCAACACGCAGCTGCCACAGTATGACAACCCACAGACGGGTGGGTGGTGTGGTTCCCTGACTGGGAAACGAGAGTGCTAAATCTTAACCACTTGACCACCAGGGCTGGCCTCATTTTGGTTAGTTAAGCATTTTTTAATACATTCTGAAATCATCAACCCAGGCCGCAGCGGTGAGAGCGCCAAATCTTAACCACTAGACCACCTAAAAATCTTTAACATGATACAATTATCACAATGTGTCAGGTGAGAAAAGCCAGATACAAAACTCTACATAGAGCATGACCCCATTTTGCAAAAATAAAAAGCAAGACTCACCCCCTCTTCCCCTGCACCACCTAGAAAACATCCTAAAACAAAATAGCAAAAAAAGAGTCAAAGGAAATGTACAAAAGTGTTAAGTATGATGAGATATTATTTTTAAATTTTCTGCATGGTACTTTTCTGTAGTTCCCAAATTTCCTACGATAAGCAGGGATTACTTTTAAAAAATTAGGAATTAAAGATTATTTAAAGAGCTTGCATATAGGAGGATGGACTGGTGGTTGAGGTGGGACTGGCGGTGCCCTTGGGAGTCCAAGTGAAGGGTGCAGAGGGCAGCAGTGGTAGAAGGGAGCGGAGCTCCCTGTACCAGGCAAGATCAGAATCAACAAGATTCTGACTAGAGATGACCAACTAGATATGATGATGAAGAAGAAGAATCTGGGATGATACCTAGGCTTCTGGCTTGAGGCACTACTAATTAAGATGGGAATTCATGGGGAGAAGGAAGTTGGGGTGAAAGATGATGAGTTGCTTTGGACATGCTGAGGATCAGACACCTGTTAGCCTCCAAGGGAGTGCAAGACTCCTCTTCCCCACCCACAGAGGAGGAGAAACACTGTTATGGTGGCTTGGCTTTAAAGGTAACGCTAGTAAGCAGGGCTTGCTCCTGCATGGGAGGGAACTTGGCCAGCATTCTTCTCCTCATTGCACTTTTGGACTCTCTTCCATGTGGCAAGAAAATAGGGACTAGGTGGCCTGAACAGTCCAGTTACTTCTCCAGTTATCTTATCTTTCCACGTGTCCTGAGTGTCAGCAAGAGTACTAAGAGCTTGGAAGAGGCCAACTCTTTTCTTCCTCTTCCACTGCAGGTCTAGAGACTACATTCTAGAGGGATCTGCCCTCTCTTTCATTCCCCTCAAAATGGCTCAGTCTGAGAAGGCCTGGGGCAGACTGCCCAAGCACAGCTCTGCTCTTGATTCTGAAGCAGACCTTTCTCTCTCTGCATATCTCGAGCTCCTTTTTCTCTGGTGCTGGTAGGTGTGGCTTCTCTCACTGGAGTTGTCAAGACCTAAGATTCAAGGTTGGGATTAGTGGAAAGAGGCAGAAGAGGCCTTAAGAGAACTGCTTCGGCTCAAGATATTCAGGCCTAGTCAGGAAAGGATTAAGTCCCCAGTGCAACCTAAACCTTCTCTCTGGAACTCCACAGTGGGGCAAGAGGCCACACCTTCAGCAAGAAAATGCACCTTTCCTGACTTTGCTTCCTCTGTGCACATATCTCATGGGGGCCTCTCAGGCAGGGATGATTAGGTGAGGACAGGACTTGATATTCCTCTGTGCCTTGGCCAGAATACCAATGTCACACGATCTCTGCCTCGTGGAGACTTCTAGCAGTGCCTGTGGGGCATCTGTGATCTCTAGAGTAGCAGCCTGGGAGAAAGAGGGTGTGATGCAGGCAGATGTGGGAATCAGCAGTATAAACCACGAGAGGTGATGTGCTCATCCAAGGAAGAGTAACTGATGAGGAGAGAAGAGAGCCAAGGACAAACTCCTAGCGACAAGCAAAGTAGACTCAGAAAGACTGGCCAGAGACAGGAGGACAAACAGAAAAGCCAGAGTTGATACAAAAAGCCAAGGGAGGGAGGGCCTAATAGACAAGCTTACATCTTCAAACAATGGTCTCAAAGAAGGAGCTTACGAACTATGGGGAGAAAAACACATAAACAAGTAAACTGCTGGGAAATATACTACAGAGCTATGAACAATGGGCTGTGGGGGGACAGGAGGAGAAACTTTTCTGGAAAGCATCACAGAAGTGACCAATGAGCTGGACCTTGAAGGATGACAGGAGTTACTATAGAAAGCTGCGTGTGCTTAAGTTGTACACATTTGGGCTGAGAGGGAGTGAATGAGAAAGGGGAGAGTGAGTGGTGTAAACACACATATGAAAGGATCTGGCATTCCAGAAGGGATTATACCTAAGGGGCAGGCCTCATCACCCATGGTCATCCCAACCTGGCAAGGTCCCAGCCTTGGAAGAATCTGACTGCCTCCTTGATGAATCTAAAACCAGACTGGGGGTGCTGCTGGAGAAAATCACCTCTCCCTGCAGCCTGGCACCACTATTAACATATGGTGGCAGACCCCGACAGGGCCTTCAGTACCAGGCAGTCATCCTATGACACTTCTTTACTCAGTATTGTTCCTAGGCTCCAGACTTGCTGTTTCATGCCTTCTCCATATTCCTCTAACTCCTCCTTCACGTCTAGGAGATGGCCCCTCCTTCCACCTCAAAGAAACCACTAAGATGAGAAATGCCATGATTTGCCACCACCAAATCTCCATTTTATTTGCACACATCCTATTCTTTTCTACTGTCCGATCACCTGTCTAAGGCCAATCCAATCCCTAATCCCACATTCCCTACAGATCCTCAGGGATCCACTCTCCTGATCATTCGTCCCTCATCCCTTTATCTTCTGCACCTTCTACTCTACTGTTCCCGCTGACCTCATCTAAAGGTTAGTCTCTCTCGCAAGAGGCAAAACCCTTCCCCAATCTCACCTCTTCTTCCAGCTTCCATATTATCTCATTGTCATTCCCCAAAACCAAATGTGAGTTGTTTGTCCACATTTACTAGTTCCACTTACTCACCTCCTACCCATTCTTTGAACTACTGGAATCTAAATTTTGAACCTACCACTTTGATGAAACTGCTTTTGTCAAAGTCACTATCTTCCCCCCGGTTCTAAATCCAAAAGACATATCTCAGTTCTTGTCTTTTGACTCCTCTGCAGCATTAGTCATTTTTGAACAATTACTTCCCTCTTAAAACATTCTCTTCCCTTGGCTTCGAAGACATGACTTTCTTTATTTCCCTTCCTCTTCCCTGGCTGTTCCTTGTCAGTCACGTGTGTGGGCTCTACTGTCTTTGGCCCTTTAATGCTGGAGTCCTTAAGGTTCTGTTCTGAGCCCTGTTCCCTTCCCATTGTACACACTCTCCTGGGATGACCTCATCTACACTCACAATTTCAACTTTGCTAATGATTTCCAAAAGTGTATCTTCAGATCTTTTCCCTAAGTTTTATTCTCAGTTGTTTCTTGGACATTCCACAGGTCCCTCAAATTCAGATTAAAACCAGAACCTCAGAGAGCCAGACTTGATGGCCTAGCAGTTAAAGTTAGGTGTGCTCCACTTCAGCGGCCCAGGTTCAGTTCCGGGGCGCGGAGCCACACCACTCGTCTGTCAGTAGCCATGCTGTGGCGGTAGCTCGCACAGAAGAACTTACAACTACACACAACTATGTACCGGGGCTTTGGGGGGTGGGGGGAGGAGGAGGAAAAAAAAAGGGAGGAAGATTGGCAACAGATGTTAGCTTAGGGCAAATCTTCCCTACCAAAAAAAAAAAAAAGAACAAAGAGCATTTCCTACTAAATCTAACCGTCTTGCTATGCTCCTTATCTCAGTGAAGAACAAGTACCACTGTCTCTCCAGTTTCCACTGTAAAAACCAAGAGATCAATCTTGACATCATCCTTACTTATCACATGTAATTAATTACTCACAAAGTCCTGTGTATTCCACCTTCTAACTATCTCTCAATCCCCTCTATCCTCGCTGCTACTCTTGTAGCAACCATTATCTCTCAACACCGATTACTGGAAGAGCCTCCTAATGGGTCTTCAAGTCTCAAGTGTTGCCTAACTCCAATCTATTGAACATCCGTCAGCAGAGAGAGCTCTCCGAAATGTGTATCTGTGTGTACTTCGTGCTCAAAACAGCTCAGTGCTTCCGACTGCCCTTAGGAAGAGAACCAAACTCCTACGCATGGTTCACAGCTCCTTCACTATCTGCCCTTGCTTACTTCTTCAGCTTTGTTTCTTTTTTTTTTTGAGGAAGATCAGCCCTGAGCTAACGTCCATGCCAATCCTCCTCTTTGTTTTGCTGAGGAAGACCGGCTCTGAGCTAACATCGGTGCCTACCTTCCTCCACTTTATGTGGGACGCCGCCACAGCATGGCCGGAGAAGCGGTGCGTCGGCGCGCACCCGGGTCCGAACCCCGGCCGCCAGCAGCGGAGCACGCGCACTTAACCGCTAAGCTACGGGGCGGCCCCTCCAGCTTTGCTTCTTGCTCCTCCCTCAGCTTTGCATGCTACGCTCCAGCCACACTGAACTTTTGTTAGTTCATCAAATGCCCCACTCTCTCTCTTTCTCCCCGGGGTCATTCTCTGCACAGACTTTTCCCTCTGGCCAGAACATGTTCCAAGTTCCTCTCCCACTCCGACTGCCTATATTCCCACTTCTTCCCATCTCGGCTCAGCTCAACCTTCTGGGCAGCTTTCCCTGACCCCCTGGCTCCACGCTCCAAGCATGTGGCACTTCACCTAGAATGGCAGTTATCTCACTGTATTGTAATGAGTTATCTATATTCCTTGATGCTAAATTCTACTTATCTCGTCCGTTGTGCCCCTAATAGGAAGGGCTGGGTAAGTGCTCAAAAAAATTATGAAGGGCTTTTCAGGCCAAATTAAGGAGGTTGAATTTCAACCCATATGTGAAGGGGACCCAGCAGCAGTTTTACAAAAGGGGAGTGAAAAGACCCAGTGGTGGTAGCGGCGGTAGGGTTGACGGTGATGGGGCCTTTCTGACACACATGACTAGCTTCAAACAGAGGAAAAAGGCTACCTTCCCATATAACTTCAAAGGGGCACAGGAAATCTAACTTCTTGCCAGCCAAGAAGTTCTTGGGATCTGGAAACACGAATGCTTTTATTGCATCCTGTACTTTAAGGACCATGGCAGTGTAGCCCCTCTTGAGCGCTTACCTCCCAGCTCTTGGTGGTTGGCTCGCTGAAGAAGTTGTCAATCATATTCAGTTCTTCCTTTTCCACCACCACAAAGCCTTGCTCTTTGGCATCTTTCCCATAGACGTCAGGAGACCATTGAACAAAGAACGTGTATAAGTGATCCACCCTGAAAAACACGTTCGTCACAGGAGTTAACACCAAATCCGGTTTCCTGGCAGGCACTAGCGGGACTTGGGCACATACCACCAGCTTGGCAAATCCATTTTATTAAATGGGAAATTTCCCACTGTGAAGATGATCTCTACTAGTGCATTCCAAACTCGGAAAATAAGTCAACAAATGAAGGCAGAAGCCCAGAGACACCGAGAAACTGTCTTTTAATCTGAGCTCAAGATCAAGAGATGGGAAAGAGACCTCGCGGAGCTAGCTAGCCCCCTTTTGCCAAGGCAGGACACAGTGAAAAGACAGCCGTCTATGAACCAAGAAGTGGGCCCTCACCAGACATCGAATCTGCCAGCACGTTGATCTTGGACTTCCCAGCCTCTAGAGCTGTGAAGAATAAATTTCTATTATTTTTAAGCCACCCAGCTTATGGTATCCTTTTACAGCGGCTGGCCTGAACAGGCTAAGACAAATATTAATAGAACTAAATGAAACAAACAAAAAAGTCACTCACAATTCTGATATCCCAATGGATCAAACTGTTCTTAGGCTTCCATATTGCTATCCATTCTTGTCCACACATACACAGTTTTCTTTTCATTGTAATTGGGGCCAAGACATAGTTGTTTGTTATACACGACATTAAATAATGCACCTTTGTCATGTTGCTAGTCTTTGTACTGATTTGTAAAGGCTACGTGAGAGAGTAATGGACCATAATTAGCCTGTGCTCCCATGTCCTCAGGATATCTAGCTTGTTTCCATTTCTTTGATTGTACTTACAATGAACATCCTCATGGTCTATGCCTTTCACCATCTTTTGAATTATTTCCTCAAGGTTAGTTGCCAGAAAAGGGATTACTGTGCCAAAGGGCATGATTTTATGTGTGATTCATCCTGCCAATCTGCTTTTGAAAGCTCACTAGTTTACTCTAACACCAGCGCTGCGGTTTGTGTCTACGTTTCATAACAATCTGCTTATCCTTTTAAAAAAATGAGTTTAATATATATTTAAGTTTGACCTGAATCACTTCATGTTTCTTTGAGTATTAGTTGGCTTGAACGTTTTTCACAGGTTTTCTTCCCGGCTACAGCTTTTCTTTCATGAATTGGCTCTTTGTGATTGTGGAGTCAATGCTTCTTTTTTCAGTTTATGGGAAACTTTACATCACGTAAACGTGAACACAAGCAAACGCGTGTCTAAGGTTTTGTTCCCCTTTTTATATTAATCATGTCTTTTCTTCCATAATACAGAATTACCAATTTTCATATACTTTAAAGGTACATTTTGACATTTCTCCTACTCCTTCAAACATGGAAAATTGTCACCCAAGACAAGGTGTGTATCAGTAGGTATGATATGCTACCGTTTCTACTTTTTTAAAAAATAGATATAGATATGTTATAATTGTACATGGATATGATAGTTAATTTTATATGTCAACTTGGTTAGGTCTTGGCCAGTTTTTGGTCAAACACCAGTCTAGATGTTGCTGTGAAGGTATTTTTTCACATGTGATAACATTTAAATTGGCAGACTTTCAGTAAAGCAGGTTACCCTCCATAATGTGGGTGGGCCTCATCCAATCAGTTGAAGGCCTTAAGAGCAAAGGACTGAGGTCCCCTGAGCAAGAAGGAATTCTGTCTTTAGATGGCCTTCAGACTTGAGACTGCAACCTCAACTCTTCCCTGGGTCTCCAGCCTGTCAGCCTGTCCTGCAGATTTTAGACTTGCCAGCCCCCACAACCATGTGAGCCAATTCCTTAAAACAAATCTTTCCCTCTCTCTCTCTCTCTCTCTCTCTCTCTCTATATATATATATATATATCCTATTGGTTCTGTCTCTTTGGAGATCCTTGACTAATACAATGGCCTACTCTGAAAGGCTATATAAGAAACTGATCAAAATGGTTACCTCTGGGGAATGGAATGGGGTGAGAGAAGGACATATTTTACATCATATACATCTTGAAGTTATTTCAGTTTCAAGTTAGTCCATTTTTATGATTCAAGCATCAAAATTATATTTTAAAGAGCAAGTAATGAGAAGTTTCCTTCTCACTCACATCCCTGTCCACCACATTCTGTGCCCACCATTTCCCTTCTAGGTGACCACTTGATAAGTTTCTTGTGTGTTTTTGTGGTGTTATTTATGCAGATATAAATAAATATGAATATATATTTTGTCTTGCATTTCTACAAAAGATAGTACTGTTCTCTACCTTGCTTTTTTCACTTAACAGTCTATCCTGGATCTCTTTCTCATCAGTATATAGATGGCTTCCTCATTCTTTCTTTTACAGCCACACGGTACTTTACAGTGTGGATTTACCATAGTTTATGTAACCATCCCCTATAGCTGGACACTTGGGTTGTTTCCAAGATTGTGCTGTCATGAACAATGCTATGATGAATAACTTCCTGTGTGAGTCATTTCACAGGTGTACAGGTACAGCTGTAGGATATATCCCCAGAAGTGGGATTGCATTGTTAAAGGAGCAATTCACTTATAATTTTGACATATAGTACCATGTTGTCCTTTTTAGGGATGATATGATTTTTTGCTCTCCCACCAGCAATATGTATACTCTTTTGAATCTTTGAAGTATTTTTACCACATAGTATGAAATTTCCTATTGAAAATTAACTTAGAAAAAATGAAATAAATCACTACTCCGGAGAGGTTTGATAAGTCTACAATTCTAACCCTTTTAGTTTTCTATTTATTTATTTATTTTTTGTGTGAGGAAGATCAGCCCTGAGCTAACATCCATGATAATCCTCCTCTTTTTGCTGAGGAAGACCGGCTCGGAGCTAACATCTATTGCCAATCCTCCTCCTCTTTTTTTTTTCCCCCCCAAAGCCCCAGTAGATAGTTGTATGTCATAGTTGCATATCCTTCTAGTTGCTGTATGTGGGACGTGGCCTCAGCATGGCTGGAGAAGCGGTGCGTTGGTGCGCACCTGGGACTGAACCCAGGCCGCCAGTAGCAGAGCGCGCGCACTTAACCACTAAGCCAGGGAGCCGGCCCCCTTGTAGTTTTCTAACACTTAAAATTTAGTCCATCTTAACTGTATTTTGGAAGAGAGTTGAGAACCAAATATGCTTCACTCTAACTTTTGGAAAAGGAGACAATTATTACACGCATATCCCAATCAGATAAAACGGCTTCCTAAATAGTGTTGGCTAGCTTACTTGTGAGAAAGAGAAAATCGGTCCCTGATACTGGGAGCTAGCCTGGTCCCTTCAGCCAGGCCTCACTGTTCCTAGGAGCTAGCCTGGCACTCACAGCTAGGTCCTGGTATCTCCTATTGAACATAAACAACTTTACAGAACATCACCATCAGACAAGGCCACTCCATGACCACGATGAATCATGACAAAAACAAGATCACTCTGAGGTCTCATATCTGAACACAAAAACGTGAACATTATCCAGCCACAAAAATGACCAAACATCCCTCTAATCTGGCTAATATGAATGACTGCTTCTTTACCAATTTCAGCATTAGCCTCTCTAGATAACCTTCTAGATAAGACTTATAAGATACCCCACCATAGAATGACCTCTGCTTCCTAACAGCATCCAACCCAGAGCAAAGTCCCACTTCCTCAAGTCTTCCCCCAAATCACCCAACACAACCTAAATCCTCTAATTCCTTTCTAGTACCCTCTTACTGAAATGGCCCATGGTCCCATGGTGTGCCTTCTCCCTCACTGCAACAAGTCAACCCAATTCATTCAGCTTCAGGTGTGTTCTTGGTGGTCGCTGGCTGGAGGGCGTTGCTTCCCTCGACAACACTCCCTTTGCATCCACTATGTACCAGCGACCCTGCCCATGTGGAGCTTACCTTCTGGAATACTAGAGCTAGTGGGGATATTGGATATCGTTTAATCCAACTAACTCTCCTTAGATGTAAGGGAAAGGGGGGGTCTGAAGTCTACCATCAGCATCACAGCCAGGACTGGATCTCCTGAGGCGGGCATCAGGTGTCTTTCAACCACACTACAAAGTCCTCTCCTCATTCCACATTGATTTCTGAACCATTTCCCAGTTAACTTCCTGGTTATGTCACAAGACACATTTTTATCACTTTTTGGACCCATTTTCCACTTCTCATTTGTCCTCTAACATTTTACCCTCACAGGAGAAGTTGGTGCACAAGCACAAGCACTCAAGAGGCGCTCCACGACACGCTAGCAGCTCACGCCGACACGCGTCTCTGCGCAAGACTGCAAGGGAACGAGGGATGAGGCACCGATTTGGAAGTAAGACTTCATTTCTCCGTAGACATTATAGGAAAATATCAATTGTGAAAAATGAAGGTCAGTAAAGATTTTACAGAGAGAGCTCACCTTAGCAATTGCCAGTCACTTCCCTTTTTGCTGACAAAGACATTAAGTTGCTTGGGGAGACCATTTGAGCAGTCCTTTTTAATTATGCAGATATAAGGTAAGTTGGACTTACTATTCTGGAAGAAGATATAATTGGACGTTCCTTGCTTGGTGAAGACAAGTCATTCCTACAACCCACTGGGAGGGTGCATGGGATGGAAGATGGGAGAGAGGGAAGATTTGTATAAGGTCTAAAGGATTTCCTGGGGAGGAGGCATCTTGTGCTTAATACCTTCTCTTTCAAAGTTTAAGATTATTAGAGCATCTCTGATGAATTAAGGTGGTCCTAATAGAGGTAAGCCCTTAGGGAAAGACAACACCTCTTCCTCCACCCCCATCCTTTTTTTTTTTTTTTTTTTTAATTTTTATTTATTTACTTTTTCCCCCAAAGCCCCAGTAGATAGTTGTATGTCATAGTTGCACAGCCTTCTAGTTGCTGTATGTGGGACGCAGCCTCAGCATGGCCAGAGAAGCGGTGTGTCGGTGTGCACCCGGGATCAGAACCCCGGGCCACCAGCAGCGGGGCGCATGCACTTAACCGCTAAGCCACAGGGCTGGCCCCCCATCCTTCTTGAAGAGAGAAACTCTTGAAGAGGGTAGGGAGTTAGGGGAGTGGTCTGGTCTAGACTGATGACCTGGGATCCAAATAAACGCCATGATTATCTTAGGAGCAGGTTAATTTGGGCATGGTGTGCTGCTGATGGTAAAACTTAGACCAAGCCCCCCACACAGTGGGCATACTATGGAAGGAAATGGCTACATATGCCATATGCATATGTGTGAGTTCCTTAGGAGCTGAAACAACCTGGGGATGTGGGGAGCACAAGGTCAATTTTGGCATAAAGCATTCTTGCCTGCATGTGTCATTCTTTCTAGAAGCAATATCTCAGCCTGGGGCAGGTCTCTGGGGTGACCAGGTAAGGGGGTTTATCCCACACCTCTTCTCTTGGGACTGCCAGGTTTCCAGAGAGTGGTGAATCAAGCCTCTGAGGTTGTGGCCAGAGCGAGTGGCCTATTCTGCAGCAGCCAGTGGGGGTTCAAGAGCAGCCAGGACCACCCCTTTAAACTAGGCACTGGGTTTGGTGAACTTACCAAAGTCTCTAGAAAGGAGGGAAAAGGCATTCTCAAAATATCGTAGAATAGAGGCTCAGGGTCAAAAAATTTTAGTATTAAACAGCGAAGCGCCCTTATGTTTTAAGCACTGCTGGTGTAATATAACATACCAGCTACCTAAAAAGAACAGACGTGATTCCCTCCCCCGGGGACCTTACATTGCACAATAACCCTAAGAGGCAAGTATTACTCATCCAATTTAAAGATAAGGAAACTGAGACTCAGCAGATGGAAGAATATGCCCAAACACCCCATCCTAGAATGTTCCAGCCAGTCTAAGCTGACTGCCTCTTCTTTTATGAATACTGAACTCCAAGCGGGACAGGTACGCTTTTGGACCTGTCCAGAGACAGAGGTCTCATAGTATGGGTCAACTGCTTCCTCAGCTTTGGGTTTTATTAATAGCTTAAGTAATATTAGTGAGATGCCCTGGGTGGCCCTTAGAGCACATGCTGCCCACTCCCCAATCCTCCTCCTACACCGTCCATTGGTAGGCTCACGGGACTGCCAGCGCTGTGCTCTGTGCTTGGGGAACATCATGGGGCAGCCGCCTGACCTCAGCCATGCTTCTGAGAATGGTTCTCCACTGGCTGTGGCACGCAGGGCAACGGCCCTGAATGGCCTCCCTCCTCTCTCAGGTGGTGTGTTCTATCTCTGCAGCAAGAAAGTCGCCCCAGCCTTGGGAAGCCTCAGGTGAGGTGAGATGGGAAACTTCAAACATACATTCTGCATGGGGCATCCTGATGGGAAATGCTCACGTCTCTTCTCGCAGACATTCAAGGCACTGGCACACCCTGACTTCCCTCAACAGCAGCCTCCCACACGAAATCTCCCCATTCTGTCATGTACATGGGCCCTCACGCTATGCCTCTGAGGGAAGAGCAGAAGGAACGAAGAATCAAAATGGCCTGTTCCACAAGAGAAAATGAAAGTTCATTTGGAACCAATCTGACTACTTAATTCTTAGGCCTCTGGAGACCAAAGGGAAAGAATTAGTGTCCCTCTTCCCAGCTCTACTTCTGCTCAACTCTCTAGCTTTCGTTTATGTCATTTTTACGATTTAATTGGGGAGAGAGAGGAAGAGGATATGACTTCATCTTTTTTTCTTCTAGATTAGAGTGGCTGTAAGTTAAGTTTATTTAACCTAATTCTTGGAATGGTTCTTTTTGGCTAACTGGGTTTTCCCAGTGGTTGGTTCCCAGAACTCAACGCTGCCCTCTGGAAACAGGCCTCACCTTCTGAAAATTTCCCTCCTTGTCCCTCTGCCTCCACATGCCCTGTCCTTCCCCTTGACGGTATCAGTTCTGCGGTATCAGTTCTGCTCTCACCTCCACCCCACCCCCTCCTCTTCCCGCAGCATCAGCCCCTCCCGGATTCACACACTTCCAGGCCAACCTTTCCATCTCACCGGCGCCCCCTAGAGGCACAAAGTTTTGATCCTTCTGCTGCACCTGCCTTCCAAACACCTGCCCACAGAAACAGAAACAGTCATCTTTCCAACTCTCTTGGGATGATGGATGTTGCTGTATTTTCTTATTCATGCTGAATGGATCCACTACAAATCAAAGGCATCTAACCTTGGCTAGGAAAAACTCTCCCTCATGGGGCTCCCTACTCACCTCTACCTCTCTTCCTTCACTAGCCCACACAGCAGCTTTTCCAGACCTCTGCTTTCTCAAGTTCTCAACCTCACCTCCCACTCACCTCCCTCTCTAGACAGAACACTCTCCACTGTACCATTCTAATAATGCACTCCCCTCTGCCGTCCCTCTTAGAGATCTTTCTCTCCAGAAGAAGGAATTCCTCTTTTCCCCATTTTAACCCTCCTCTCTGTACTTTCACCAGTTCCACTCCTTGGTGAATCTCCTCCGTTATCTCCACCCCACCTCTCCATTTTCTCCATGTCTTTATCACCTTCATTTTAACCCACAAAGCTGCTTGCATTTCCCCATCCTAAAAAAATAAAAGCTCCTGGATTTTGTTTCTCCCCAAAGCTCCCTTCCCATACCTCATCTTCCCTTCAGGGTATATTGTTAGCATTTGGGTTAGCATATGTTCCAACTCATTTTCATTCCTGAATTTTCCATTCTGATTCTATTAACCTTTCAGTACATGCCCTTTGTTAAATCTGCCATAGATACCATCTAGAAGGAAGCAGAGTTTTTAAATCTTGTTCTCTCCCTCACTACTTGAGTGAAGCTGTTTTTCTCAAAAGTGACCTATTGTCAGACTCAACAGTATCTCAGTCATCATCTGTCTTGACCCCCGAAAGCCTGTTGATGGCTTTTGTGAACCGCTCTCACTGACTCACCCTGTGGTCTGGGATGAGTCACTGAGCTTCTCTTGGCCTCAGTTCCCTCAGCACACTGTCTAGGGCCTCTGGCCAAGCCAACACAATTACCAGCAATTACAGCCATGTTGGCTGCTAACTGCCCGTGAAGCAGTAAGCGCGGTAACACACGTGAGCTGGGAACCGGGTCAAGTACTAGGTTCTGGGAAATGCTAATATTTAAGGAGCAGCAGCAGAAGTGGTCCTAGAAGGAAGCCAAGAAGAAATGGCAGAGAGGTAGAGTGATCTTACAAAATGCAAAGCTGATCACTTCGCCCAACTGTGTAAAATCCTTCCAATGTCTCTCCGCAGGTTTTACGATGCATTCAAACTCCTTAGGGCTGCCTGAGAGCTTTGTTTTGTGCCAATCCCCACAACTCCTTGTTCCAGCCATATGCTCTTGTATCTTTGCTCCAACATCCATTCTGGCCTCTGTGCTCATGCTGCTGCCTCTTTTCTTATTATTATCATTGTTTTTAAGAAGAGTGATGACAAAGGTAAGCCCAGTGGAGAAGCATCTCAGGCTGGGGTCAGGGAAGGCGTCCCGGGGGCCATGGTCATGCAGAGTGCTGAGGGATGGGGAAGAGTCAGTTACAGATGGAAGCGGAAACGGCCTCCTACCAGAGGGAATATGTGCAGAAAGACATGTTATTTCAAGAGCAGGGTGACGCTGGAGGGAGGTCACAGTGGACACGGCAGAGAGAAAGAAGGGCAATGCAATCAGGTCACTGGTGACTTTCTGACCGAGGATTCTGCAACAGGATGGGGCTGCTGAGATGCAGGAGACCCAGGCCCTGCCTAGAGTGCTCAGACTGAGGGGAATAAGTCAATCCTGAGGGGAATAAGTCAATCCTAACACCGTTACAACAATCCAGTGACAGAAGCCAGTGACCATCTGCCTGGGATGTCTGTGTTGATCAGGCAGGGGAGGAATTCTTGACAGGGGAATGGAACAGCGAGATTTATTCTTTGCTTCATGGGATGGCAGGAGATGAGAATGAAAAAGCCAGAGGGCCTGGGTCACTGGGTCACAGAAAGTCTTGGACGCAAGATAAATGCTTGGACCTTATCCCGAGGCCACTGTTTCCCAGTGTGGCAGGGGTGGTTCCAGTGACTTCAGAGGGTACACAGAGGAACATATTTTAATAGCTACATACTTAAAGAGTATTAGTAGTAAATACAACTAGTGTATTATACCTCTGGTCTCCCAGGTATTACTATTCTGGAAAAGGCTAAAAAAAAAATAAGGATGATTTAAGTCCTTTAAAGACAACTATTAAGTAAACAGCAGCCCAGAGGGTATGCAGATAGGGGGTATTTGTGAAGGAAGCTGTGAAACTGAAACATGCGAAGCACTGCTGTGGGCGCTGGGGAGACAACACCCAGAGCTTTAGCAGGGAGGAGGCCTGGCCAGATCTGTAGTTTAGAAAGATTGCTGTGCAGCCAAGTAGGGAAGGTCAGGAAGAGACAGGACTAGAGACAAAGGCTTTGTTGAGAAGACTACAACAGGGATGCCACCAAGAGATGATCAAGGCCACAGCCCAGGCGCGGCAGCGGACCTGGGGAGAAGCCTGCCATAGACACACCTCCAGGCACAACACCAGCTCCGACCCAGCCAGCCACCATTAACACCAAAACCCGGCACCCCGGCTTTGTTTGGGTTTCCTGTCTAATTACAAATTTGGCTCAATCAGATTTCTTCATAAATTCAAAGGTTTTTATCGTCAACACAAGGCTCCTTTAGGGATTCACCCCAAAGGAGACACCAGATTCAAGTTACAAATCCCTGTTTAGCAGATCAAGTTGTCATCTCTGAAGAAGAAATTGAAAGAAAGTAAACGATACAGGTTCTTGGAAAGCAGTGGCTTTACCTCAGAGGCAAGAAAGCACCGCAGGAGAAGAAGCAACAACACCGGCAGCAGAAACAGCTAACTTTCATCCTTTAGTGAAAAACAAGGCCGTTTTTTCTCACAACAACCCCATGAGGTAGCCCCTATAATTATCGTTCCTATTTAACAGAGGAAGAAACAGATGCTGACACAGATGAACTAACTTGCCCCAGGCCACATAGCGTACGAGTGGTGGACCCGGGGATCATCCTCAGGTCAGCTCATGGTCTCAACCAATTATGCTTCACCATTTCCTTTATGGCCAGTTCCACTGTCCTGGTTTTACTCTTTTATAAAAGCTTGTCACTGACAAAGCTGTAGGGCTGAGGGATATAAAACCTGATGAAAAATCCAAGAGTGGACGCCTGGAACAAAACATTATTCTATTATTCACACTTTAGGTATATAAGCTTTAGGTATAATTATAATCTCTTTTATCAAACAAGACTCACTACTAGTTATGGTGGGATTTTATTTACTGTTGCTTTTTTTCTTTTCTTTTTTTTTTTTAACATAGTTTTGAGGTAAAGTAAAAAAAAAAAAAAAAAAAAAAAAACACTCACACGTTTCTAAGTTAAAGACCTGAATTCCCAAACTAGCTGGAGGCTTTCAGAAAGTTCCTTAATCTCTCTAAGCTTCCAAAATGAAGATAAGAAAACCAAGCTCCTCAAATAGGTGTCAGGAGCATTAAATGTGCAAGGAAGTTCATTCTACCTTCGGACAGACCTTTTAGAAAGTCCCTTCTGTGTGATTACCTAAACTCTCGCTACCACGGAAACCAACCAATTTGACCAAAATGACCCAGAAGCAGTTAAGGCATTCTTGTCTTATCCAAGGCCATTTGACTGGTAGGAAAAGAAACTGGGGCTATACACAGCAAAATATAACCCCCAAACCACCCACTTGATTTAAAAGTAATTAGCAGGAACCATTAAACAATTTAATACCTATTACATTAAAAACGTATTTCAGAGAACATTATGGCACAGAGGACGGGAAATAACAAGAAGACAAGGAAAGGGGAAAAGAGAGAAAGAATGTGACCTAGAGAGTACTGAAATATACATATATATATGCAGCCCCACTGTTCACTTGTATTGCTGATTATAAGTTACAGATACTCCAATGCACTTCAGCCTAAAACCTCCATAGGCTCCGTTCTGAATGGACAGCCACAGAAGCCTAATAGGACAAAACACACTGGACCACAGACCTTGTTACTAGAAAACCATCACTTTTTAAAAGCCACCTCAATGGCCTGGTCCGAGGTCCCTATGTGAAAAAGGTAATTTTCCTTGCCCTGTAAGGTCCCCTCTGGATTCAATATTCTACAACTCCAAATGAAATCAACAGTTAATAATGCCCTGGTGTGATGCCCATTCTTAAAGGGTCTTAGTGTGTCTGTAAAAAGAAACTTTATTTACAAAGTACCAACTAAAGATGCTTCTTTCCTCCGGTTCACCAAAAATAATAGGTAAGTTCCTTTGAGACTCATTGATCAAAACAACAGTTATACCTAGAGAAAGGATCACTCAAAAATAAGTAAAAACTAAAAGTTCATATTAATATCAGTGCTGGCGGCCGTAGGCTGGCAGCTCATATCTCACACTCAGCAGCAGATACATTCTTTTCGGTCTGCTCACTACTTTAAAAAAAAAAAAATAATCCAACAGTGGCTAATACTTAAGCAACGGGGAAATTTGACACACATAATCCCTATTTCAACTTTCTTTGAAAATGATGGGAAGATCTAGCAACACCATTCCCACGTAGCGACATTGGGTCGGAGGTACACGGCAGCTGTTCCCTGGTAACACTGGCCCCAGCTTCCCTCCCTCCACTCCTCTACCTGGCTCCTGCATGCATTTAGGCTTGCAATAATTACCGTTTCTGCATACTTACTCTCAAACACTGTGTGCAGCACCCATTGGCAGGGACTCATTACCCTACGGTGGAAACGGGTGACGAGCTCCTCTCCAAAGTGCTGGCATTCACTCCTCCAACAGAAAGCAGAGCCAGCACAGTGGAGAGCTCACTTATAAAGGGGGTTATTTTTTCATGAGGTTAGGTCTGGCTGTAGAGTCACTGATTAACTCAAGGCATTTGCCAAAGCTGGTTACTGAAGTTATGAAGGGTGGCTGCCTAAGAAGGTGCTTCTGGATGGTGGTGACGAATTTCTAGAACTTTAAGGTGATAAAACAAAAGGTAAAGTGACCAGGAAAAGAATAAGAGGAAGCAATATCATTTCAAAACATTTTAAAGTATTAAGAAAAAAGAAGGGAAAATATTTACATAAGCAACTAATAATCCTATAGCTTATATTTGTGCAGCAGTTTTCCAAAACTTATAACTTGTGTTAAATACAAAGAGAGAAAGATAATTCCTTTAGGGATTGCTTTGGAGACCTTTTTGGTTTTTTTTTTTATTAGTGACATTCTCACCTTAAAACATCATTATAAGATTACAGTATGACATAATGGTGTGAGATACTTAAAAATCACAGGGTTTGTATTCTGAAAGATACCTGGTTTGACTAATTAGGCCTAAGTTGTTCTAGAAAGTACAATACTTTAAAGGCTATTCAACACTATGGTCTTCTTGGCACTGACGGTCATTAAAGATTTCAATTTAGCCCTGAGCCCATTAAAAGCAAGGTGACCTGATGAGAAAATTCAGCATTAACCATGGTTAAAGATCTCATGCTAGAAAACTAGGTCGGTTTGTGATGCCTTTAATTCATCTCTTTTTGTCTAAGGAAAATGTTCTTAAGAGCATTTTGCTTAGTCTTCATGAAGGTCCTTAGGACTTGGACATCTTCTCATTGTGAAATTAGTTTAAAAGGAGAATTTTCCTTTTTATGATTTTTACCTCTCGTTACCAAAGTCATGCATGCTCACAAAATGCTTCAGATAGAATCCTTAACGGCAGAGAAAGATAATCTTTTAAGTAAAGAGTTTACAAAATAGCATATATATATATACTATACATACACTATTATTACATTAATACACGCATAGAAAAAGGTCAAAAGGCTACAAAAATAAAAATAAATTGTAGTTAGCTTTGTGTAACAAAATTTGAGCTTTTAATTTTCTTTTTGCTTTTTTGGATTTTTCTAATTATATAAAGTCTATACATTATTTTTATTATAAGAAATAAGTTATTCAAACATTTTTATCTATTAGTCTATAGGTTAATTTATTTATGCAACCATCCAACTAACATTTAGGAGTATATTATATACTAGACCCTATGCTGTTTTTAGGACACAATGTCATAAGACTTGGTTCCTGCCCTAAGGTTAAAGTCCAGTAGGAAAAAGCCACAAGTAGTCCCCATTTGTAGAGGAGTATGCTAAGTTCTATGACAAAGGTGGGGGCACAGTGGAGGGGCATCTAAACCAGACAGGGAAAGTTTCCTAGAGGAGACATTTGACCTAATATGTGCACTTAGGAGAGGTGGGTAAAGGGGGGAAGTTAGGCATCCCAAGCCAGTCAATAAGTCTGATGCACATTTCTTAACGTTGAAAAACGGCCAGTTGTCCACAGAAGGGTCAGAATGGGAGCAAGAGATCCTAGAGATGTTAAATGGATAGAATAAGCTGGATGTGGTGACTGACTGATGCGGGGAGATGACTGAGAAGCAAGATTATGTCCACATTCTGGCTTTGGGGACTGAATGGCTGGTGGTACCAGTTACTGTGATGGAGAAAACAGGACAGTGGCAGGGACAAAGATGGAAATAAGAAACCCGGTTTAAGGCAAGATCTGTCTTGAGTTTGTTTTACCCGTGGATCATCCAAGTATTGAAGACTACTAGGTATATATGTGTTTGGAGATGAGTAGAAAGTTCTAAACTGAAGACATCTGGAAATGATTGGCATATAAGAAGGAATTAGGCAATTATATATATAGTCAGGCATCACTTAATGACAGGGATACGTTCTGAGAAATGTGTCATTAGGTGATTTCATTGTTGTGCAAACACCATGAGTGTACTTACACAAACCTAGATGGTATAGCCTACTACACACCTACGCTGTATGATACTAATCTTATGGGACCACCAACCTATATGCAGTCTGTCATTGACCAAAATGTTGTTATGCGGCACATGACTGGATAGTGAGAAACAGAGAGGGTCATTTAAAGGGTAACATTTAATGAGGAAACAGAGGAAGGAAAGACTGGGAAGGGATGATAGAAGGAAAGAGGGTGGCAAACACTATAGAATGTGAAAGTAAAATAGGAACAAAATAACACCCCTTTGTTTATCACAATATGCAGAATGCCAAACAGATTCTAGTGTTCTAACCCAAATCCAAAGCAGCAGAAAGTCCAAGGAAGGACCAGGTACTCCATATGTTTAAGGTTCCTAGCTGACTTTATTACGAAGCTAAGTTTGGCACCCATTGATCTAAGCCATGAATTCTTTGTTAAATCCTACACGTTCGTATCTGTGACACAGAACACATTTCTCCACAGCCTTCAGTCCCCAACATTTCTGAATTTAGGGAAATTACCAAACAGAGACCGATTGCTCCGCTAAGGGGAAAGGGTGCCAGACTTCGATTCCCCCTCGCAATGCCTCTGCACCTGGGGGTTGTTCACTGGTCAGGTGTAGGCTGGGAAAGCACTGTAACTGCCACTCCAGGGAGAGCTCATTGTAGAGTGTATTGTTCTGGGAAACAAGGATTTGCACAGGTAGAGAAGAGGGGAACCACTTGACTTCAGGAATATGGTACTTAAAAAAGATGCCAAGCTAGAAAAGTCCTAGACTTATTGGGCAAAGCCCATAAAGTGGCCAATCTTGGTAAAGCCGCAGATTCAGACAGATCAAGAAAAAGCTAGAAAGGCACGCCAGTCTGCAAAGGGCTTTTAAAAACAGACAAAGGATTTAGAGTTTAATTCTGAGGGCTTAAGATATTTTTTTGCAGCAATATAACAAGATCAAAATACCTTTCTAGAAAATTATTGTGGCCATAAGGTACAAAACAGACTTTAAGGGGAGGAACTAGAGAACAGGAAACAGTCGTTTAGGTACAAGGTGCAGTGTTCACAGTAAGTCAGTAAAATAAGGAACCTGGATCTTGTAATATTAGCTTCATAGGATGAATTTCGTGTGCTTTTGTTTTTGGCCAGATGACCACTATAACACATAAAACTTCATTCTAATAATCAGCCAATGCTAGAACCAGCCTGCAACTAAGTTAAAACATCTAATATCAGAGAAAGGACCTTTTAATCAAGCTCTTTATTTCCATACAATGTTCCCATTAGACCACCTCAGTTCAGTTAATGAGCACCATGGAGCATCATCCATAAAGTATCAGCCATGTCCTCTCCCCATGATCACTGAAACATGTCTAGTCTAGGTGGAAGCTACTTGAGCAAAGTCCAAGGAGATGAATAAATTTGCGGATGATGAAAATATTCATTCCCTCACTGGCCAAGAAATGACTTTGAGTGTATGAAATATCCCTCTCCCACGCCCATTTAAGTGATTTGTCAGACTAAATAAAGACTATAATTAATACAGTTTAACTGCCTGCTCTGTTGTCTAGTTATGAGAATGGGATTTGAAATCAAATGGATTTGAGTATAAATCCTGGATTTGATACTTGCCAGTTAGAGCAAGGTGTTGAAACTCAGTGTGTCCCACTTTCTGCATTTGTAAAATGGGGAATAATACCACATGCCTCATGAACTATCACAAGTATTAAGTGAGGTAACCCACGCAAAGTGGCATCCAGAGTACCGCGCCTGGCATGGAGTCAAGGAGGGCACCAAGTGAGTGCACTGCCTGCCCTCTTAGCCCTCTCTGACTTAGAACTGGGGAAATTGATAGTTGAGCTGGTGAGTTAATTTCTTTGATATTCCCCTTTGAGATTTTAAGAGTGGGAATCCTACTTTGGATGATGAAGATATCACAGAAGCATCCTTGTAAAGTATGTGCTCAATCAGAATAATCTGATGCATTTTATAAAGCTGCAATTCAGGCACCAGAATTTTATCAGGGTCCAAAGAAGCTTAGAGCCGCCCCCCACCGACAGTTTGAAAATGAATAAGATTTCAGATGGATGGCACATCATGAAAAGCCCAGTACTCATGACTTTCAGGCTTTACTCTAAAGATTCCAAAACTAAGAGTGAATACTTTTTAAAGACAAAAAAAAAATACAAAGAGAGTTAAAAGGTAGATCCTCAATAGGATCTGCCATCAACCAGTCACTCCTAACAATACAATATAGCTTTGATGGCCAAAAGGTTACATACATGGTCTTTGTATGTATGGCTGCCACTACTAGAAATGTGAAAAAGGGAAATAAATCCCAATTTGTATTTACTATAGTAAAGAATTTAAAATCAACAGAGATTGGACTAAAATAGTCTTTAAACTATACATAGACAGACAGATAGACAGACAGATAGATAAATGGATGGATATGCAAGTAATCTTATAAAATTAAAATGCAAGCACCTTTTAAAAGGACAGATACCTGTGTGCTCATGGGTACATTTTAATTTTGAAATTATAAAAAGATCCCAACTATTATAAAGTGCTTGGGAACTTCAGTTATTCTTGACATTATATAAGGAAATATCATGCTTTCTAAAACCGAATCAACATATACGATGAGTTTATTCTAAACGTGGGCAGGCACAAAATATAACCATCCTACACAAATCAAATGGCTTGCTGATCTTAATTAGAAGCTGATTAGAGAAACATGATATATTTGTATATCAAGGTACAAATAAATTTATTATTAAAGAAGTCACATAGAATAAAAATCCTCAGGCCACTAGTGACTTTATATCAAACAAATGATATTTAACAAGCACTCAACTTTAAAATAAAACAATTCTAACGCTACACTTGCTTCTTTTTTCATCTATCAAATTGAGAAACATAAAGAATCATAACTACTGAGATTTCCCAGCTTGTGGGGAAGGGCACTCTTATGCTGGTGGTGCGTAAACTGCACACTTTCACGCGCGACATGCATTTAAAAGCCTTAAACATATCTACTGACTTGGAAAGACTACTTGAAGGATTTTACAAAGGTGTTTAATGTAGCAGTGCTTATAATGGCAAAAAATTTGGAAAACCTACTATCCAAAGCAGGAATGATTCAATCAATCAGGAAACATAATGGGGGTGCTAACTATATTGTTCATGTACATATAATAATATAGTATTTGATGTGGAAGATATGCGTAACATATTAAGTGGGGAACAAAGCAGACTGCAAAATAGATTCTGCTCCCCCCATCCTTGCTTCTCTGTTTGTTCAAGTGTTGCTAAAATTATCTTAGCATAATTATTTTCAAGTTTAAAAAAATTTTTTAATATCCACGGGCTCTCCCTCTCCCACTTCCCCTCTCTTATCAGCTTACTTATTACCCAAATCACACTAACCAATTAATTCAGCTTGGATTAAACATTTATGCATGACTTGGCAAATTCTTCGTAATTCCTGCTATTTAATTCCACTTCCATCTTATTTATTTTAAAAGCCAGATAATATGAAATCAATTATTATAAAACATTTCAGAGATTAAGAGACCATAAATAATTGGAAAAAAAGAGAGAAGTTTAAATTTGAATAGGAATTATTGGTTCTTTCTAAAAAAGGAAATAATCTCCTAGTATTAAGAAAGAAAAAAGATAATTGTATTTTTTATATAGAAGAGTATCCAGGGCCGGCCCCGTGGCTTAGCGGTTAAGTGTGCGTGCTCTGCTACTGGCAGCCCGGGTTCGGATCCCGGGCTCGCACCGACACTGCTTCTCCGGCCATGCTGATGCCGCGTCCCACATACAGCAACTAGAAGGATGTGCAGCTATGACATACAACTATCTGCTGGGGCTTTGGGGGAAAAATAAAAAAAAAAAAAAAAAAAAAAAAAAGAAGAGTATCCAAATCTTTGGAAGACAATCTATATTAAGTCTCTACAAAGTGCTAGGAACTGTTTTCAACAGCTTTGCATAAGCTCCCCAGGGTAGGGTCCCAGTCTTATTTACCTACAACCAGCCCAGTGCCTGCCAGGACCTATGCATTCAATAATTGTTTGTTCAAATATGATCCAATTACTAAACACTCACCATGATCCATTTTTCAATTTAAGAAATTATGTTTCAAATGGATAACGTATCTCATTCTAGGGCCCACAGTTCCTAGCAATTCTCAGTCATCTCTGTCCGATGCTGGGGCTCATTATCCCACTGCCCAGGGCAGGGCAGCCCAAGACTCCATACCTCTTCCAGGGCAGGACACGCTATTGTCTTCTTCTTATGCCTCAGATAACTTCCAGCACAGTCTTGTGCAAAGTGAAGGTGAAAAATAAACGCTTGTAATACCAACAACCTTATTACTTGTCGTACTCTATCAATTTTAGATTACCTTCCAGATAAAATATTCCTTTAGGAACAATAGTGTTGTTTTTAAAGATACAAAACTACAGATTAATAGCTAAGTTAAAAAATTTTTTGCAAAAATCCTTTTGCAAAAATAATTAAGGTTTAGTAAAAGAAACAAAGTATATGTAAATTTGTAAATATTCAAAGTAAATACTGTGAATATAATCAAATAGAATAAAGTTTTAAGTAATCAAATCCCTAAATTATTTGGCTATTACAGCTCACAATTACTTTCAGAATGGTGTATAGGCCTCAGTCTAATGGTCAAATACTTGACCAGTGGTTCTCAATGTGAAGTGATTTTGTCCATCCGAGGACATTTGGCAATGTCTGGAGACGCTTTTGGTTGTCACAACTGGGAAGGTGCTGCTGACATCTAGCGGGTAGAGGCCATGGATGCTGCTAAACATCCTACAATGCACAGGACAAAGAATTACGCAGCTCAAAATGTCAGTAGTGCTCAAGTTGAGAAATCTTGTACTAGACGATTAAAGTAAGTTAGAATTATCCACTGTCCTCATGTTTAAATTAGCATCCAGTGAGAGCAGGAAAAGCCTGGATGTCCCAGGTTTGTAAGTCCAGTTCTGGACACTTGGCAAACCTCCAAGCACACCACTGTCATCTTCAGGTGATTCAAGAGAAGTACATGATTCTGCAAGCTGCAGTGGAGACAGGGAGGGTTTAAAGTTGACATGAACTCGATCCTCAGTGGATGTGCACATGTCACAAGTAGCAGTATATGAGTGTGCAAGAAGAAACTACTACCTTTTCTGGATCCATGGTGGTCTTAGATCTTCTGACAACTTCTCCCAAGTTAAATAAAACTATTATATATCTAGGCAGTTTTTAACTACTTCACATCTCTAATTTCTAGTATGTAAATTTAGTAACAAGGCTTGCAGGGAAAAAACCCGACTAAAAACAGAGGCGATAAAGACAGACTACACGCAGGGCCCCATCACTGCTTCCCTGCCTTCAGCTCCTCCCATTCTCTTACTTGGTAGACTATTCATTCAGTGATGGTGTTAAGGAAGCCTTAGAGCACATTGTAAATGAAGAAGGAATGTTTTGGTAGAGTTAATTTCTTAGTAATAATAACAAAAAGGGAAAAAAACCAAACATTTAAAAGAAGTCTTAGGAATAAGAGAGAATAGTGAGACACATTTGTGAAGTTATGTCAACATCAAAATTATTCTCCTGTGACATGGAGCTCTCGTACATTGCACGAGTCAAAGATACCTGCCAATGAGAATAAGCTGTCACATCTAGAAAAGGTCTCGGAGAAGACAGTGTAACCTAGAAAGGGAGCCACTGCTGGGATGAGCTGAAACTCCAATGCATGCCAGCATCCATTAAATAGAAAGACAAGTAGGAATACTCAGTTTGATGCAGCAAGGGAATCTAGAAATCATTATCAGAGGGAGAAAATCATTGCCTGCCATTTCTCGGCTCCTTAAGGACTTCATTGAGCCTTCAGTTCTGAAGAATTTCATAAATTGGAAACCAAAATGAATTTTTCTTATTTCTTATTGTGCACTTGGAGGTCTGAGTGGGAATTAACTTTAGGATTCCTCCATCTTTCCCAATCTTAAACTAAAAAGTGGCTTCTTCTACGGCAGGTACACATAGAAGTACATAAAAGAGCAATTAAAACAAAATTTCCTAACATTTACACACACACAAAAAAATTTATCAACACAGTGAAATATAATGCCTCCCAGAAAATCTTTGGTTGATTAATAATTAGTTCAAGAAAGAAAACTAAGTGTGTCAGGTTATTTGCTAGCCAAAGACAAGTAAGTCATGGACACTATAAAATACAACATAATGGAATTCAAAAGTGACCTACTTGAAAAAGCTCACAAAAGCCACATGTATAAGAGGTCAAAGAGAAGGACCATTTCAGCATACAGATTTCTTCTGGGTTAAAGAATGACCGTAACATAACTACATGTGTGGGATTGCTAAAATTATTTTAGAAGAGTCCTTGGTGCACACAGTCTCATTAAAGATTATAAAATTGAAAAAAAACCAATTTTCTTATATTATAAACAACACATTTTCCCAGAGAAAAAGTGACATATATGATGAGTAGTTTTTCTGATAGACCTGGGAAGTCCCCACAACCCACAATGTAGCTGAAAGTTTCAGTGCTGTGTTTTCCTTGCCTATAAAATCAGGAAATGGCCTAATCTCTAAGGTATTGTCCAGCTGTGAATTTGATTCTAGAACTCTGATTTTAACAGGGCTTCAGAAATTTACATTGCTTCTGCTAAAACATTTTTAAATAATAAAAGACAGACATTTTCTTTTTATCTCCAAGTACCCCTAGTTTATCATTTCAGTGAGATACTGTGGGGGTTGCAGGCACAGGTAGAGGAATCCATTTCATAAATGCAAAACAAATTAGGTTTAATGTGCATGTTAAGGTGGGTGTGTGTCTAAGAAAGGGAAAAGATATTAGCAAATTCATTAATTAAAATGCTGTTAATTATTTTCCACATTAAATTATAATTTATTAAAAGGCAACTCTCTCGATGAGAATTATCATTCTGGGTACTAATCAGCCAGAAGGTGTGCCCTTGCTTATAATTTCATTTTGCTCTATTAACAATTCATGCTTAAGGAAGCTCACTGAGTGCATTTGTTCTTGGCAGGTGTGTTAGCCAAAAAGTCTGCCCAAATGATGATGCTCAACGACTAGTTAGGAAAAGGAAAAATGTGTGGGTTTAACAATTTTGAAAAGTAATTGCAAGGCCTTTGTAGAGGTCTTTTACAAAGATCTTTTAAAGGTCTTGTATTCTACCATATATACAAAAGAAAAACTTATTTTTTCTAAAAATAATGTTTCCCAATTATTTTTATTATAAAGATGTCCTCAGTGATATACTGCTGAAGAATTTCTATGCCACCATCCCTGCTATCCTAGACTGTTACAAAACCAATAAATTTTTTTTCTTGGGTAATTTAAAAATACAAATCTCCTTAGAGGTATACAGCCCCTCGAACCCACCCAGGTGATCTCATGTCACGTTTCTTATGCTGCTGAGTCACAGATACTCCCTCCAGAAGGCCAAAGCAATCTTTAGTTCCCCCAGAATAATAAGCACTTAAAAATTACAATCATGCCTCTCTACTGCACTTAGAGGGGTTTGGATCTGCTCCACCGTGCTCCTTTATTCTCAATGGAAGGGCAATTCCAATTACTGGCATTTGAGAATACCTACATCTTCCTTCACTTAAAATTCAACTGGGTAGAAAGTTACGAAAGCGGTTCACCACACGGTACATAAGATGATCTCAAATTTGCTATCCTGAAACCATCCTTTAGCAGAAAGCTACTCAAATAATATCCTTCTATAAATTCTAAAAAGTACATTTAAGAGAAATTTCTTATTCGAGTAAAATTAAGTATTTTAAGATTAAATAAAAAAATCAAGATGCAATTAGAATCTAATTGACCACCAGATTTTCCATTTTAGCCCACACTCACCTCTCCCGAGGAACAGCAAACCAGTACTCTGGCTGCTTTCTTCGTTTGCCATAGTGCTGGACCATGGCCGCAGTGTGAGTGGCAAAGGATTTTCGCATTGGTTTTCCCACTTTAATGCACAGAAACATGGGTGGAGTTTTGCTCTTCTCTTCTTTTGAAGGAAGTATATCTGAAACACACATGAAAAAATCTTCCTCAATATTGGCGATAGTAAAACCTTTCAACTTACAAAGAATAGTGTCCAATCCCCTCTTAGTGACGCAAAGTCAGAACATGGCAGAAACATCAAACAACATCATCACATTAAGACTAAATCTTTCAGACCTTCTTTAGCACAAAAGGAAAAAGCTTTGGATGTTTCAGGTTGGTTTACATCGCATGAGATGCTACGTAGTAGGAATAAGCATAAAAACCAATACAATAACAAACAGTAGAGAATTGTGACAACCCACGAGAATACATATTAATGAATGGTACTGAGGATCTGATCACACCATAATGCAATTCCGTTTAGAACTGAAATGTCTTCAAAAACATTTTAAACTCCTTTAAATTTAAAAATTCAAAATAAAAGAGGAAAGTTATTGGAAAGATTAAAAAAAAAGCAAACTACTTTTGAAATAGAAATCTATGTGGTTCAATTTCCAAAACAGATACCACATATTGCTAATTTTTTTCCCAATTATTAATGTATCAGTAAAGATATGCTCTATTGAGAAAACATTGTTCTCAAACAATGGTACTACTTTTGCTACCCTATGTGCAAGTTTTAGTAGGCAACTATACAACAGAATATAAAGACACTAAAGAAAAATGGCTTACCTTCAATGGGTACCTGAACTCTCTTTAAGAGCCATAACTGAATTTCAGATTTATTATCCATTTGTGCGCCTTGGCAACTGTTGTCCAGAGCAGATTTCAAAGAGGAGTCTGGAGACTCTTTACTCATCTTTTCTTCTGTAGAAGAGCCCAGATGCAATAGAAGGGGTGCTCTCTCTTTCACCCAGGTTTTGTCTGGCTCTTTACTGCCCTCAGTTGGGGGAAGAGAACTACTAAGGGTGATGTCTATTCCCACTGGTTCAATACTTTTGTCATCACTTAATTCTGCCTTCTGCAAGTTATCAGATAACCGTGACCCTTCTTTGTTCTTATTAAGGTAATATTCGATGAGTTTAACTTTATCTAGATCTTCATGTATGTTCAGTGTGTTTTCCACCTGGCTTTCTGGGGAACCAGACTGCTTGTTCACCTCCGGCATTATATCTTGCTTCTCACAGGTTTCTAAATCTAGGGCTCCCTTCAGTTCAGCATCACTCTCTGTTCCTGAAAAGTTCAGGGCTGACTGCACCCGCATTTCCATAGCAGAACTGATTATTTGTGACTTAGTCTTCCTTAGCTCCTCTGAGTCAAAAGAAAGGCACTCCTTCGAGGTGTCTCTTTTGTCCATTCCAGTATCAGTTTGAGAAGAAAGTTCTTCCAGGTCAACAAAGTCATCATCTTCCCCTAAAAGGGAATTTTCTTTGGCTATAGATTCAAATGCAGCCCGAGTGTCAGAAGGTTCCTTGCTGACATTAGTTACTGTGGTAGATCCAGTGGTTGCCTCTCTATAGGATTCCAGTTTCTTTAACTTTCCTGACAGAGAGCTGTCTGAGGGCTTTGTATGTGTGTATTCTGTTGACTTCTCCAAAGGTCTTGTTTTGGAATCTGAAGTGATGGGTCTCTCTCCATTCTGCTGTCGTTTTTCCTTGTTGAGAGATTTGAACTTACTGAATGGGTTGATATCGTTTTCTGAAGCCAGGTCTTCCCATTCTCCAGGCCTGTACAGAGGACAAAGATCCTGAGGTAGGTCACTGTCGGGGGAAAAATGATGGGGGCACATGGAATGTTAAAAACAAAACCAAAAACAAAATGGAGGAAAGGCAAAAATCAAAACAAAACCCAACCAAAATCAAAACATAAATATACCACAACTTAAATTTATGTTTAAATGATTTTAGAATAAAGAAATGAAATCAAGAAATTAACTTCAAAATGAAACATAAATCAACTATAAGAAGTGGCAAAACAAAAAGCCATGAGAGCTGCACATCCTACTAGAAGCACATGAATGGTATTTGAAGTCATTATGAACATGGAGATGCCACCCACTAGATTTTTAATGATGACATAATGTTTCTGATCTTCATGAGGGAAAGAACAAAGGAGAGGAAATGTTTTAGTATGACTAAAATTCCTTAAATATTCAAACTTTTTCCTTTTTATAAAATAGTATATAAACCAACCACATTAATTCTGAACAGCTCATTGACTGAGTAGCTACTCATTTAACTGCTCTGTAAAATTACTGTCCCTGAACCCTAATTTTGGGTCTCACGACTTAGGATCTGATGCTTCTAATAATAGACATCCTTCTACTCCCAAGGGAAATGCAAGAGGAAGCTTCCACTATTACTGTGGATATACAGCACCTGCTCCATTTTACAGTTTAAATATTTATAGAAAAGTAAATCAAATAAACTCTTACTTATATACTTAGTTTAAATTTCTTAATAAGTTTAAATTTCTTAACTCTTTCATTTTATAGCAATATCATTTTACTTTATGGAGATAGCCAACTGGCTTATCAGCTGAAACACATTGTCCTGGGATGCAGTCAATTATTTTTTCCTTAGTCACAGATGCTTCACTACCCAAATTTGAATTACACATGATTAAACATGATCTCTACAGTTTAAAATAAATGGTCACGAAACATACTTTTTCAACTATGACTGGAAATATCTTGATTAACCCGTATTTTCACGTACCTTAGTGTCGATGCTGGGTTAAAACACAGAGATATAAAAACCCTCTTTAAAAATAACATGTTCAGATTTCAAAAATAAGTTCTCTAAAAAGGCTATATCATATTCAGGTAATACTTTATTATTCTGGCTTGGAAATAATTATGACAATAAAGCTACAAAGTACCAGGAAGTTCTCAAGTTACAAGACCATCTCCCCAAAGTTATTTTATAAATCACTTGCATGGGAACATCCATGCTTTTTCCAATAGAAAATGAAAGCCTACGTAATTGTTAGGCTCTGACAAATGCTTTAAAAAGCCTCTTTAATTTATAATTCATTTCAATTCAATAAGCATTCATTGAGCCCCTAAATGCCATATGCTAAAAGATGCTGTGACAGTGTCTCTGTTCTGCAGGAACCTGCACACACAAAAATGTTCTACACAATGCATTAGTTCTTATAACAGCTCTATAAGCACTCCAGGAGATGTTAAAAGACACTTCAATCCGAGAGTCAAATAAGTTACTATAATGTGGTACAATTTCCACTTTAGGACCCAAAATTTAATTTGGCATATTAAAGGCTATAAGAAGTCCCATAACAAAGAAACCCAGCTTCTCACATACTTAGTTAATAAGCAAAACTGCCTTCCGTGAACATTTAAGTCCCTTTCTCATCTCTTCCTTCTCTACCTAGCTTGACCCCCACACAGAATACATTTGACTAAACTGGAATCAGCCTCCTTTATTACCTTCTTGTCCACTCTTCCCTTCTTCTTCTTCTACCTAATCCAAGCTGGGATTAATTTAGCCATCTGCTTTTTCTGCCTTGCAGCTGCCAAGCACTGCTGGGGCAAAGTACGTAGTGGTGTCAACTGGCTCTGTTGTTAATGTTTTCTAGACACGGCCAGGCACCTAATGATGATCAATAATCTCTTCAGGTTTTCCCTTCCTAGTGTCTGTGGCAGCTGGAGTTACAAAATGTCCTACATAAAAAATACACAGCCTGAAAGTGAGGATGCAGAGATTGTACACACACATACACGCGTGCGCACACACACACACTTTTAAAAACTATTTGCACAGTGCAGCTAGATAACTTGTACTTCTTGTTTTACCACACAACTTTTAATAATAATGCAATTTTAAACTGTTTTAAACTTTTAAACAATTGATGGAATTTTGAAGTCAATACTAAGTTCATTTCACACTGATTCCACTCACACATGCTGTTTTGCTCACTGGTGCACACAATGTTCATTAGACTGAAAAGTCTTTATATACCTGCATCCAAGGCAGGAATCAATGCACAACTCTGAAACAATTTCAACACATTAGGAGCCAATTCTTAACTCTTCTCTCTCCCCCCACCTATGGCATTAGCCCTGTATCCCAGATCAATAAACACAATCTCAACATTGAGAGAAATCTTTCTGTAAAGATGTACCTTCCCTTTCTATTAGTAAAAAGAATACCTGACATCCTGAGCTGAAGATGGGCAATAGTACTACTCCATTAGAAGCCATCATTGGGCAAGAAATGCCCCTATTTACCTGGCCGTCCACTTCCAAAGTCAACTCCATCTTTACTTAGTCTTATCTTCTTTCCTCTTGTCACAGAGAATGCAAGGTTCATTCCTTCTTTCCAAAACTAACTCTTTTCACTTCCTCTCCTCCTTTTCACCTAAGATTCCAAGGCAGTTGGATACCCCCTCACATGGGTTCCCATGGACTGCTGCACGCACTTCTGTGTTTACAGTGCTATCCACCTGTCTGTTACACCCAGGAGACCACAGGATAGGGGCCATGACCCACTCATCTTCATATCCTTGCCAGGCAAAAGGTGTGCACTAAGATGCATTAGAAGCCTCAATCTGCACAGATAACAAGATTCCCACAGAACAATGAACAGAGTTTCAGATGTGAATTGAAGGTTCAAATAATAACAGCCTACATTTATTGGTGCCAGGCAATTTTCTAAGAGTTTTGGTATAGCAATGCACTTAGTTCTTATAACAGCTCTATAAGCTGAAGAATACCATTAATTCCATTTTATAGATGAGAAAACTGAGGCTCGAGATTGAGTAACTCAGGTACGTTATGGAGCCAGGGAACCCAGGCAGTGTGGCTCCAGACCTAATCACCACGCAGAACATCTGCCCTGCTACATGGCCTCCCAAACCTCTCACTTGGATGCTTCTGGCTGAATTTAGAACCACCTCAGTGCCCAGGCTCTGGTGGTCTCTTCAGTGCCTTGGAGTCGGTAAGGGCCAAGTGGATCAGACGCCACAGGCTGCAGGAGTCCAGGGGAACCTGCTGGCATAAACCCCCTAAGGACTCTGTGTCTGGGTTAGCTCCTTAATTATCTTCCCTACTTTTCATGAGTCCCAAGGGCTAGTTTCCCTTTGCACTGCTAGACCCATTGCTTACCTCTACCTTCCTATCACCACGAAGAGTTTTTAAAGATTTTTACTGCTAGCATAGAGAAACAGACACACTGACAAAATGACAAGAAGAATCAGATTATCGCTACAAGGAATCCATTTGCTGAGCTTTCTTAACTCTCTTTCTTCATGGCGAGCTTCCTTCTCTTTTTTACAAAAAACTCAGCTTAACAAGCCAGAAGTAATTAGAACTAAAGTAAGATTCACCTACATTTCAGAGACAAAATGAACTAGTACTATTCCCTCTTCACACCACTTAAGGTCACCTGGCTACAGGGGTAGTGGCCCCTGCACCATCCACTCCAATCTCTCTCCATGTAGGACTAAAGGAAGACATGAGTTGGGAAGAGCATCTCTCCCAGAGCTTGAATGAAGAAGAACATAACTCTGCTTAACAATTAAACCAAGAAGACAACACCATTTTCTTTTACTATTTTAGTCTCTCTTTAATCTCTCTCACCATTTTAGTCTGGTAATCAGACTGAAATTCTTTCAGAGAAACTCCACATCTTCTTTCCTAAACTCATTAAGAAATGCATTGTTTTTCAGAAAAATAAGCCAAACAAATACCATTTTTATATGCTGGCTTTTTTGCTTTTCTCCTTTCATCTTTATATGCTCAATTTTTCCCTATCATTGACTTTATCACTTCCATTCCTCTCATTTTTCTATCTTCTTAAAATTTAGTGGACAAATCCTCCAACTTCAGATTCACCTCTACCCAATCTCTCACTCCTTCCAATGCCCTCACTTTTTAACTCCATTTAATTCTCCCAACACCCCCCTTTTTTTTTTCCTGGTAAACAAAGAAATGTCTCTTACGACGGCAAGGCATCTTTGATCTTCATGTGGGAAATGTCGTTGTAGAGTGCGATGGAAACAACCTCCTCCATGGGGCAAATGAGGCCATACTCCTCGCAGCCATTTTCAATGACCAGAGGATCGGACTTGTGAGGGTCAAACATGATGTTGTTAGGAGTGACAAGCATGACACCTCCGACCACACCCTGCAGGAGACAGGCACGGGACAGAATCACTACAGGCAAGATGCAACCAACCACAGCAGCTTTGATGAACTCATGCTGCCATTCCATTGACTTTGTGAACCACAGGATCCTACATGACAATCACATCCCCTCCATGAGGGCTGGAAAATCAGGCTGAAGAAATGCAATGCTGGGTGCTGTGTGGTGAGGCAGAGAAAACAGACTTGTCTTGCTATGGCAATCAACAGAGCCTGGTTTTGGCACAGCTGCCACATCAGTACAATTGTCGTAGGATCTTGGAGCACACATGTATGTCTCAGATTCTCCAACCCTGTCTGTAAAATGAGAGGGGCTGTCCCAAGAGCTTTCCTGATTGAGAACTGAGTGCTTCACAATTCACTTAGCACATATGCACCACGTGTCCAGCAAGTGCGTGGTACTGTGCTAAGGGAGCGGCTGTCTCAGAGTCATGCCGCCAAAGAACAGTCCTACTATTTTTCTCTAAAATTATTAGAAAGCCTACATCCAACAAAATTCAACACAAATGGGAATATGAAGTTTTTGCAGCCAGAAGCGAAAATAGCTGAACTATGGAAATTAAAAGCAGAAAACAGTAGCTTGGTGGGAACTTAAAAGGTTGAAGTTTGGTCAGTTTACATTATAGACTTTGCTGGCCGCAGGGGTATTATCTGCCAGGGACAGCAGGATACAGATGACTCTCTTTAGGTAAATAATTTATTTTAGTACTGTTAATGAGTTTAGTGATCATCTTTGTGAAAAGTTTTCCATTTCATGCATTCCTTATTCTTGGTGGCCAAACTTTTAAGTGCATATCAATAATGTATTTTCCTACCATTTGAACCTGGCATGAAGTCTCTACTATGAGCACAGGAATTCACTTTATATCAACATAACCCTTTTTTTAAGAGGCTCACTAGAAGTCAGATTTGTTCTTTGTAAAAAATTCCAACCACTAAAAAACTAAAAATATGACATAGCAGACATTTTTCATACTAGCATCTCCAACAGCAAACGGGTTGAGAGGTTACTGTTTTTCCAGGTTAAGTGCTAAGCTCTTTACATGAATTCTCTTTTAATTACCATACTCTATTAGTTAAATTTATTATTGTTCCTATTTTATAGATGAGGAAAATGGAAGCTTAGGAAATTTACATACCTTGCCCATGGTTTCAGAGCTAGTGGGTAGTAGAGTTGGAATTTAAATTTCAACTTAAGTTCAGTGAGTCTGACTCCAGAATTTGCTGTTAAACACATTCTATACTGTCTCCCTAACAATTTATGGGCCAAGAACTGAAAGATAAAGTCATAAATCCAAGGTCACAAAGAATCACATTTCCGCTCAATGATCACTATTCCCTCAGCAAGTAACATGCCAAGGATCCATCAGGGGAAAACTAATGGACAGCCATGAAATCTTAAGCTGAAACTACGGGTAAGATATTTTAATGTAGCCTGCCTTCAGTAATTTGGAACCTAGTTTAGTTTTCCATAGATCCCAAGAAAAGGAAACAAATTACATTGCCATATACCTTTCCATCGGTGAAGTATCGACAATTCATTTTTAAAAATTTTACCACGCCTGGCTCATCTTCTTCTGAAGTGGATGATAAGACTCTTTCAATAGGTTTTAAGGCCTTTCTTGCTAAGTCAGCATCCTTTAGAAAGCAAAAATTTCCAAAATCAAATAGAAGCCCTTTTTTAAAACAGATTATTTATATAAATCAAGCCACATAAGTTCCCTGTAACTGTTTCTATTTGACTTGAACGTAAAAAAAAAGCAAATGTTCTTTGTCCTTCAAAATTATCACAAATATAACAATAAGTATCCAAATCAAACCAAGATTAAAAAAAAAAAAGAACAAGTGTATTTGTATGAACCCATAAAAATGGCTCATCACTGTCTTTAGAAAATGACCTAAATGAAAGAATTTGTATTTGACTCATGTTTCAAATCTTTCAGAAAAAGGAGTAAAAGTAGCACAAATAAACTATCGGTCTCACTGAGAGTTTAACTACATACTTTTATGTAAATGAGGCATGCATTTCTGCCTTTGAGACCTAAATGTGAACAAGTTTCTTTTGGTTAGCTTGCATTCTCTCAACTAATGACAAATTACTTAACCCCACCCCTTTGAGGGGAATTTCAGATGAAATCTTGTAAAAATAGCATATAGAACCCAAAAAATATTTTTGATAAATATGAACATCAGTGCGTGAATGACATACATACAGGCAGTTTATCATATTCTGCATCTGATGATGAAGGAGAGACAGTAGCACCAGGACTGGAAGATGATAACCTTATGGTACCGGAAGGAAAGTTGGCATCTGGCACAAAAAGAACCTGAGAATGGGAAAGAAAAGCTGGTTGAGTACCAAGAATCAGGCAAACCACTAGACAGTGTTTAGATCAGTTATTCTCTGCACAGTACCACGCTAGGTGCATGACTAAGACCGAGCTGGCTTTCACAGAACTCATACGCAACTTGGGGTCTTCTAGACTAATCCATGAAATGATACTCAGCAATATGAATGTGTGCAGTGAAAAAGGTACAGAACACACCTGTAGACACTGCCGGAGCTCAGAAAAGGGGAGATCAAGGTGGGTGCAAATTCTGGGCAGGTCAAGTCAAACGCGTGGGTCCAAGTGAAGCCTTGAACAGTAGGTAGGATTTGGATAGGGAGGGAAGAGTCTTCCAGGGAAGGATACTAACAGTACAAGGGAATAGAGGAGAGAGCAGCATGGAATGCTTCTAAACATAACACCTGTGTCAGGAAGAAATGGAACAAATCCAGGCTTGCTAAGTCTGAGCAGGCTCTGAGTGCTAACGTAGTGAGTCCTTATACGATAAACTGTACAAGGTAGAATCAATAATCTCAATAATTTCTCTTCCATCATTGTCTGGGTTATCTAAAACCAAAAACTAAAATCCCCCAAATTGTACAAAATAGTCTCTTTCTGCAAAACGCCCTAGTTCTCAAAATATTATTATGATCCTGTCATTCAATACTCTTTTAATGAGACATGCTACATTTTGGCATATATCAAGTACAGTCTGAAAATGATGACCTCTAATGTTATAAAACAGAATTCAGAACTAATCACATAACAACTGTTCAATATTATTATCCATGCTCTCCCATCCTTCCAGTCATATCTCTGTTTTAACTTGAGTTATTTAAATCTCTCTTCAATCCAGAAAAAAATTGAGGCAACAACAAAAGACACATTATGATAAAGCTAGGAAAAACATCAAGGAGAAATAAGATGTGGACTGATTACTATGGAAAATATGTGCTCCAAAATGAACAAACACTTCTTGAGAGGTGGCCCATAAAACTGGCTCTGAGTTTCCAAATAACCAATGCAAAGGGATAGACCTCATTAGTTAGCAGAATTCAATTTCCATAAGATAAAAACAAATCAGTTTCTCAGAAGTACAAGTATTCTCCATTAAGTCTCTTAAGGAGTGTCCTAGACTGAACTGTTCATCCTTGACACATCGACAGCAAATACAATAACCAGTTTTAGAGGACTGTTCTTTATCATGTCTTCAATGTGGGTCAAAGGTAAACGCCAAGGTTCAAAGTTCCATAAAAGCAATTTACAAAGAGCGTAAATTATGTGGTCTTGGTATACAGCTCTCTTATTTATGTATCTAGACTAGAGGAATGAACGGATGGCATTTCTTCCAAGCAATCCTCCATTCACATCTTTTTTGCATCTGAGCTCTTGACAAGCGTTAGGCAACATACGTTGAGATTCTATTGTCTGACGTGTTCTAAATGCCAAATCAAAGGGGCGATTCCTGTGCTTAAACAGTTCATTGCACTGTAGACAGAGGTGACAAGTGAACGCTGGGAAGCTTAGCCAGAAAATGTGCTACCTCAATGTGGATGTGAGCCTGGATTGTGGGCAGGGGTGAAGTTTTCCTATTGGCTTCAGAAAATCATTCTGGGTCTGCTCCAAAACATAGGCAAATGGGGGATTTGAGGTCCTCAAGTTCTTTACCATAAAACAAAGCTGTCATTACTTTAGCCTAGAAATTTTTCTAAGCACGTGTAGCCAAGGTGCCCCATGAGTATAAAAACATCTTAAACCAGCTATCCGCAAGGTAACTTCTGAATGTGCTCAAGATAAACTACTTGAAAAAGTATCTTCTTTGTACATGTTCTCAAATTTGATAGAAATTTCAGCACTAATAGCCAAACTCAGGATCTTCCAAAAATTTTTTATGCCTCAGTTACTTCTTTTTAAGTTTGTCTGATATTGTTTTTGGTCTTTTGAAGCAACAAAAAGTCTAGAGTAAGATTTAGTTCAACAAGCTTCCAGGTAACCTCCTCTGAAAAGTCACTTCTTACATGTGTCACTCACCCAGCCAGACCAGCTTCCTTTCCTACCTCAATATAACCATCAAATCAGTCTCTGGAAGGGTGAGTCTCAAGTTTTCTGGAGCCAGAACAGATAAAACTGGTTTTGATTTATCAGATCTACTGAGATGAGAGGGATACCTACACCTCAAGCACCAAGATAGAGTATTTAAAAATCCTTGACAGCGAAAGGTCATCTACAATTTTTGCAAGCCCCTCAATCAATTTCACTCTTCTCAATTTCTTATCTTTGCCAGCAAAATCATGAGTACAGCTGGGGCCTGGGACAGCTAACAGGTATATGAGGGTTGGACAGCACAGCGAAGGCTAGAAGGGACATCTGAGATAATGCAGCCCAAGGCCTAATTTCAGAGATTAGGAAACTCAGGTCCAAAAAGGAAGTGACTTGTCCAGGTCAAATAGCTACTACACGGCCAGTCAGAAACAAAGATCTGGGGCTCCTGTTTCTGGTATTTTTACCATTATAGTAGGCAGATTAAAACAGTCTTTACACCTCCTATTGGCTACTGGAACCTAATCTAGTACCAATATTTTGTTTATGGACACAGTAAAAAAAATAAAAAATCATCCTAAATTATTTTACTAAATTCCAGTGACTATAGTCTTCAGCTTTGAATTAGTAAATATATGGCTAGGTTCTTCACTATGGGTCAGTTACACATTATGCAACAATATCCCAGGTCATTAAAAAAAAAACCCAAAAAAGAGATTGAAATCAACCATTAATTTTCCTAGAGATGAAAACTTATTAATTTTTGAAAAGTTTGAACACACATTTCTGCTCAGGTACCTGGTACCAGAAGTATACTAAGTTCTCCTTTTGACAAGAACATAAACACTAAAAGCACAATAAACTGGCCAACTTATGGCCTATTGGCTTCACGTGCTGCCCTTGAAAGAAATGCAAAAAACAAGATCACCATTCCCTGAATGAAGTTGTACTTAAAAGTAGTAATATCTCTCCTGAAAGAATTAAACATCACTATAACGCAGAGATGCAGGAAGATGCTCAAGTAAGCCAACAACAGAACCAGTATGTGCTCATGGCTACCAAGCAGTTCTGTGGATAGAACTGGAAACCTGGCCCACTGGCCTAGGGTCCGCCAATGACTGGGCCACTTACATTTACCAGCTAAATGTAGTTTTTTTTTTTTTTTTTTTTTGTGAGGAAGGTCAGCCCTGAGCTAACATCCAAACTAATCCTCCTCTTTTTGCTGAGGAAGACAGGCTCTGAGCTAACATCTATTCCCAATCCTCCCCCCTTTTTTTTTTTTTCCTTTTTCTCCCCAAAGCCCCAGTAGATAGTTGTACGTCATAGTTGCACATCCTTATAGTTGCTGTATGTAGGACGTGGCCTCAGCATGGCCGGAGAAGCAGTGTGTCGGTGTGTGCCCGGGATCCGAACCCGGGCAGCCAGTAGCGGAGCGCGTGCACTTAACCGCTAAGCCATGGGGCCGGCCCTAAACGTAGTTTTAAAGTAGAAATACAAGAATATCTTATTATTTAGAAGGTACTGAAGAAAATTTGCTGGATTAACCAAGAGTGGCAAAATTACACAATCCGTCAATTTCATTCCGTTTAACAAATAAAGTAGTGAAAACCTGAGGAAAAAATTTGTGTGGCCTTTTCTTGACAGTCCTGCTGAATGTCTCGGCCTTTGCCAGAATGACTATTTTTGTTATGGTATCAAATCAAAACAAAATTCTGCCTAATTTAAAATAAACTGATAGCCATAGTGTACCCCAGGAATGGAATAAACTGAAACTTGCAATTCTAAATTAAACATTCTAAGAATATCTGTCTTCTACAGATGTTCTACAGGGACAAAAGTCACATTAATTTCACTTCTCTTGGTGCCCTAAGAAACACCTGCAACATAAACTAATGACAGTTAAGTAAACTGGGTTATCATTTGCAAAGCATTCATCTCTGAACAGTTCACAAGTACGCTTAGAATTCTTGGACCTAGAGAAGAGTAAAGACCAAACCAATGCACCTTATCATTGATAATAATCCTGTGACACCCATAGTAAGGCATTTTTACAAATGGTAATAAAAGATAAATGCCAAATTTCTAAAGTAATATTTAACAGGAAAATCATTACCTGGCCTGGAACAATAGTATGTGTGAAAAGTTTATTCATTTCCACTAATTTATTGGGAGTGATGTTAAACTTCAGTGCTATCGAGTTCAAGGTGTCCTGACTTCCAGCCTAGAATAATCAAACAAACAAGATTTAATACACAAAGCAAAAACCCCACAAACTTCCTTTTGATAGACATTATTTGTGATATGAGTGAATAAAAAAGTAATACCTACATCCAGATGTATTATGAAATAGAGTGAATATATTCTCAATTCTTAAGAAAAGTCTTAAATGTTATTCATTTCTGGGTTCTGTTACCTTCAGATTTCACTGTGCACTAATAGATTTCTAAACTTACTTTGGCACAACTTAGGTGCATGGAGTAGAAGCCCATGACATATAACATAAAACTGTAAGATGAAAAGAAATAAAACACAGACACATACCACCCCCATATGGAAAACGGGACTACTTTCCCTTTGCATTTTTCTGTCGATCTGCCCGTGTCTTTACTGCACTTTAGGCTCCTGCATGGTGGCCTGTTAATGGTCATTTTCCCCACAGTGCCCAACACAGAGCACGCACTCAAATATTTGATGAATGAATACAGTGAGTGGCAGGGAAAACTACAAGACATTCAGATTAGCTACCAATAATTGTTTCCTGTCGTTAAAATGACAGTTTCCCTTGGTCAGCCAAATTAGTGTTGTTCTCTAAATCTATATAACTTGGGATATACATCCCAGGTATGTATGTTTCTTTCCTTCTCCAATAGAGGGAAAATAGGAATAAACAGGCAGCGAGAAGATGAGAAACTTCACAGTAAAAAAGCTCCCCCCAAAAAGAAGTCTGCTCCTGTGGTCAGGTCAATATCCCAGGACAGACTCCCTGTCTGGCCGGGGTCACTGGATGGAACTTGTTAGTGGGAGGTCACTCTGGGGAATGCCACTGACAAGTTCCCATCTATAGTCCTGGGTCAAGATGGGTGGCTGCCCCTATAAGTAGAACTGGCTCCACAGGTAAGCCTTGAATCTGGAGGAGACGTGAGGTAGCTGTAGAAGGTTGTGGACTGATGAAAAGACAGCTGTAGAATTAAACTCCCCACTGCCCCTACTGTCAGAAACCCATCAACTAGACGAACTGTCTCAGGCTAATAAAGTTCATAGTTAGGATTACACTATAATTACCTCAAAGCCTTTCTAGAACAAGTTAGGATATAAATACATGTATTTTAAAAAATCATTGAAAACTTAACAACATATGCTCCTACCTCTGGGCAAAGTCATCTCTACTAAAAATGAAAAAAATGTTTTAAAATATATATATATTTTCCAATATTATACATTTATATAATATATTCAAATTCAGGGGTTTTCAGGATTTAGAGTCAGGACAAGACACAGATTGACAATACAGACTGGAGCCAGACTGTTGGATCTGAATTCCAGATCTGCCACTTGTTAGCTGTGTGACTTTAGGTCATTTGCGTAACTTCTGTGTCTCAGTTTCTTCATCCATGAAATAGACATAATTGTAATTTCTGCTTCATAGCACTTACTACATGGCAAGTGATCAATAAATTAGCTCCACATTTTTGTGAAAAAACTTGTAGAAGATACTGCATATAGGGGGTTCAGAGAAGGAGAAAAACTCTAACAGGGGACGGCCCCATGGCATAGTAGTTAAGTTTACCACACTCTGCTTCGGCAGCCTGGGGTTCACGGGTTCAGATCCTGGGTGCAGACTTACACCACTCATCAGCCATGCTATGGCGGTGACCCATATACAAAATACAGGAAGACTGGCACAGATGTTAGCTCAGGGCCAATCTTCCTCAAGCAAAAAAAAAAAAAAAAGAGGAAGATTGGCAACAGATGTTAGCTCATGGCAAACCTTCTGCAGCAAAAAAAAAAAAAAAAAAAAAACTATAACAATCTGGAGTTGGTACTGAAGGATCAGACATATATACAGAACCAAGCCACAGACCTGGGAAGGATGTTGGTATCACTAAAGGTTTAAAACTAAGCCAGAATGCTTGAACATCCATAGCTCAAGAGCGATATAAGCAATCTGATAAGTGCTAGCATGGTTCTCTAAACATGAAGTTACGAATCACCTTTTATTTCCAATGACAAGTACACAACATAACTTGCCAAGTAAAACTAATCTCCATAACATATAAATCAAACAGGTGGACATAGCTGTATGACTAATTTGATGACCTGTTCATAGTAATGAACTTGGGGGTTGCTTTTTACTCTCACTGCATTGCTTAGTATATGCTATGTGATATGTCTCCTAGCAAACAAACACTTTTCATTTCTTTGAAGGGGCTTGTGAATCACACTGCTGGATACACACATGGCTTTAGAAGGAATATTGTTGTTAATGATAAATAATCCAACACTTCCTGAGTGCCTGCTATGAGGTAAGGCACTACACTAGGTGTTACGGGGTCAACAACATATTATAAACAGTGGCAATGGGAGATATATAATCACCCAAATCCTTTTTGGAAAGGATTTGGAAAGGACTACACCTATAAGCCAGAGAGAGATGTCTAGAGATGTTCACAGAGCACTAAGCATGAAAATGCCTGTGCCAGGGCTCTTTAGGGCGACTCTACAGAGGCCTGGAGAAGATTCACATTCCAGAAGAAATGCCAGGGAGGGATCAGGTCTTGCTGTTTGCTTTATACAGAGCTGGCATGGCACACAAGTAATGAGTATAAAATAAACACATGTTAGGAAAACACGACCAGGCAATGGCAACAGCACTTAATTTCTTCTTAGAAGTCAGAGAACACTCCTCAACAAAGCCATCTCAGAGTGAATTAAAACAGATCTATAACTGAGTGCCATTTTGTGCCAGGTCTAGGATAAACAAGACAGAGCCCTGGCCTCCAGGAGCTCATGGTGCAGTGAGAGAGAGGAACACGTGGCACACAGTGTGGAGCAGCAGTCATGGACACATGCATAGCTTTATTCACCTACTGATCCAACAATGTGGAGGTCAACCCCCTGAAAGGTACCAGAAATACAATGGTGACCAAAAAAGGGTCTAGTCTCTCTCCATGGATATGTGAATTAAGGAATAAGACAGACATTAAAATAACAATCACACTAGTGACTCAGTAATGTTAAATTGAGATAAATTATGTAAAGGAACATGATTCTAGAGAGAGTGAAATGACAAGATCTGGCCTAGACTTGCCAGATGGTCACAGAAGGTAAGACTGAACATGGAGAGTAAGGGGAAGATGTCAAGGATAAGGTTCTGGCTTGTAGAAATGTATGGATGATGGAACCATTGTTTCTTGAAAAAGGACCAAGCATGGGGGTCTAAGTGAATATGCTGAGTAGGTAACTAAATCTATGGTTTTGGAACTCAAAAATGATGTATGGGATGTAGACCTAAAATTGGTAGTCACTGGCACATCAAAGGTAATTCAAGTCACAGGTTCATATGAGATTGCCCAGGGAGAAAATATGGAGGGAAGAGAAATGACCTAGAACAAGTCTTAAGAAGCTTCATTATTTTATGGTTATACGGGAGGAATGCAGCTAAGGGGCAGGATGTGTCAGGGAGAAACATTATGTAAATCTAGCAATATTAACAAACATTCACAACATCCTGTTTATACTTACAGTGTATTCCATGGTACCGTGGGGCTTCTGAACCACCATCTTCTTCTCTTTTTTATCATGTGTTTTGTTTTGATTGTCATCTGAAGAATAAAATGTATGTAAATGAATAACTTCAGTTTCAGTAATTGAGGATAGGGTAATCTACAGTATATTAAAACCCCACTTTCAAACTGACTTAAAAAAAAGACACGAACAGAAAAATGTACTAAGGGCACAAATAGACCACGTGCATAAAAACATATTGTTCGTCAACGAACACTTGAATAAATGATTAATGTTAACTGTAAGCAAATAGTACAAATAACAATGAGGTAATGTTTCACATTAAACTATTAAAATAATAGTTTGAATGATAATGTATAATGATGATGAAAGAGTAAAACCAGTGTAGTTATGATATAAATGACGCATAACGTAAAACAGTACAGCCTTTTTAGAAAGTGATTTGTCAATATGTAACAATAGCCATAAGAATGTTCATTCTTTGACTCAGTAATCTTTGCTTAGGAATTTATCCTAAGGAAAAATCCAAAAGGAGAAAAATGCTATATGTCACAGCATATGGTTACTACACTACTACTACTAATAAAACTTGGAAAGACCTATGTCCAATAACATAGTAAGATGAACTAAAGATTTTGCTCTTTTTATAGATCAAAAATGGTCAACCTTTGGCAGCTGCGTGTGATTGAACTTAATTGTTATGGTTAAATACGTCTTGATATATGAAGCCAAATATAGAAAACCAGAGAGACATACTGCAACGGATAAAAATATAAGTGACAAAAAGAATATAAAATTTAACTATGAAACAATGCTCTAACTTGTACGTGATCAGAAAATTGAAAATTAAGGAGAGTTTGGAAGACAGCAGCATAGGAGAATCCAGAGCTCGCCTTCATCCATGGACACAACAAACCTACAACTACCTGTGGACCAACTTCCTCTAAGAGAGATCTGGAAACTGGATGAAAAGAACCCCCACAATGAAGGACAAGACAGAGAGTAGTGCAAAAAAGCAGAGATACAGCCATGCTGAGTAAAAAAACACACCCTAGCCACAGCACTTTACAGTTGGGAGCGATCTCAAAGGTAGGGAGCTTTTCCCGGAGATGCAGGGGATTTGAGCTCCACATTAGGCACACCAGCCCTTAGATCCAGCACAAGAGAGACGAGATCTCAAAATACCTGGCTTTGAAAACTAACAGGGAATATATCGGAAAACTACAGAACTTCAGGGAAAGAAAAACCTGCTCTTAAAGGGCCCATGCACAGACTCACTCAACCCAGAAAACAGCACAAAAACACCAGATAGAAAAGTGCATAGTCCATTGGTAAAAGAGACTCACTTAGTCAGCTTGGAGCACATTCTGGAGAGGCAGGAGGTGGCTGGGCCCATTTCCTAGGGACTGAGACACTAGCGGCAGCCATTACTGTGACCTTGTTCAGCCATGCTGACACAGATGCTGGCAGATGCCATTGGAATTCTTCCTCTAGCCTGTTAGTGCAGGGGCCTGCGCTGCCTAATAGAGCACTGGAGGCAATTGAGAGCAACCAGGCAGCACAGGCAGCTGGTCTCAGGGACCAGCCCCGCCCACCAGCAAACATGCAGCAGACTTGCACCATTGGGCCTTGCAAACAGCCACAAAGGGGATCTGCCCCGCCTACCAACGTGCCTGAAACAGTTGCATGCCGCTGCGCTGAGGGACTGCCCCAGCCATCAGTGCACCTGAAGGCAGCTGGACTGCCGGGCTGCAGAGCCAGTCCACGCCAGAGGCCTGCCCCACCCAAGAGCAAAGCTAGTAACAGCTGCATGCCATGCAGTTAGCCTCACTGGAAGCCTGCCCTGCACCAGCACACCCAAGGCAGCTGATTGCTGCCACTGTCAGACCATACAACCAGTCACACCAGGGGTCTGCAGCAGTCATGCACACGTAGGCCTAACAATCAGATACATTGGGGGCCTGATGTGTTCACCAGCAAACCGCAGTAGCTGGGTGCTCCCAGACCTCACAGTCAGCCATGCTGGGGGCTTATCCCACCCAATAACAAGCCAGTAGCAGCCAGACATGGCCAGGCCTCACACCCAGCCAACCTGAGGGCCAGCCCAGCCTACTTGCATACCTGCAGCAATAGCAGTCCTGCAACAACAGAAAGGCACACATAGCCCACAGAGGCGAGACCCCTGGAGCATATGGCATAGATGACAAGAGGGGAGCATGCTGCTGGGCCCCATAAGACATCTCCTACATAAGCCTACATTTCTAAGATCAGAAGAGAAAGCTGATCTACCCATACATGGACATAAGCACAGAGAAGTAGGCAAAGTGAGGAGACAAAAGAATATGTTCCAAACAAAAGAACAGGACAAACCCTCAGAAAAAGAACTAAATGAAACAGAGAAAAACAATCTACCTGATAAAGAGTACAAACTAATGGTCATAAGGATGCTCACTGAACTGGGGAGAAAAATAGATGAACACAGTGAGAACTTCAACAAATAGTTAGAAAACACAAAGAAGAATGAATCAGAGCTGAAGAATACAATAAATGGAAATAAAAAAATTCACTAGTGGGAATCAACAGCAGGGTAGATGACAAAGAACAGATCAATGATCTGGATGACAGAGCAGAGAAAATCACCCAAGCTGAACAGAAAAAAGAATTAAAAAGAACAAGGACAGTCTAAGGGACCTCTTGGACAACATCAAGCATATAGAGTATTAAACATATAGAAGAATATAGAGCATCACACAAGATGAACCCAAAGAGGTCCACGCCAAGAAAAATTATAATTAAAACGTCAAGAATTAAAGATAAAGAGAGAATTCTAAAAGCTGCAGGAAAAAAGCAACAAGTTACACACAAAGGAAACCCATAAGGTTATCAGCTGACTTCAGCAGAAACCTTACAGGCTACAAGGGAGTGGCATGATATATTCAAAGTGCTGAAAGGAAAAAACCTACAACCAAGAATACTCTACTCAGCAAGGTTATCATTCAGAATGGAAGGAGAGAGAAAAAGTTTTCCAGACAAGCAAAAACTAAAGGAGTTCATCACCACTAAACCAGCCTTACAAAAAATGTTAAAGGGACTTATTTAAGTGGAAAAGAAAAGCCCACAAATAGGAATAAGAAAATTATCAAAGAAAAAATATCATTGGTAAAGCAAATATATAGTAAAGGTAGTGGATCAACCACCTATAAAGCTAGTATGAAGGTCAAAAGACAAAAGTATTAAAATCATCTTATCTACAATAAGAGGTTAAGGGATATATAAAATTAAAAGAGGTAAAATATGACGTCAAAAACATGAATTGTAGGGGCAGGGAGAGTAAAAGCATAGGGCTTCTAGTATGAGGTTGAACTTAAGAGACCATCAACTTAATACAATTGCTATTTACATAGGTTATTATATATGAACATCATGGTAACCACACACCAAAAACTTATAGTAACACAAAAAATAGAGAAAGGAATCCAAAATAACACCAAAGAAAGTATTCAAATCACAAGGGAAAAGAGCATGAGAAGAAGAAAGAACTACAAAAACATCCAGGAAAAAAGTAACAAAATGGTAATAAGTCCATACTTATCAATAGTTATTTTAAATGTAAATGGACTAAACGCTCCAATCAAAAGACACAAGGTGGCTGAACGGATAAAAAAACGAGACCCACATAAATGCTGCATACAAGAGACACATTTCAGACCTAAAGACATGCACAGACTGAAAGTGAAGGGAAGGAAGAAGATATTCCATGCAAATGGAAATGAAAAGAAAGCTGGCGTAGTAATACTTATATCAGACAAAATAGACTTTAAAACAATAATTGTAACAAGAGACAAAGAAGGACATTACATAATGAGAAAGGAAATAATCCAAAGAGGACATAAGACTTGTAAATATCTATGTGCTCAACACAGGAGTATCCAAATTTTAACAGACATAATAGGAGAAATTGACAGTAACACAATAATAGCAGGAAACTTTAATACCCCATTTACATCAATGGATAGATCATTCAGGCAGAAGACAATAAGGAAAAATTGGCCTTAAATGACACATTAGACCAGATGGACTTAATAGATATATATAGAACACACCATCCAAAAACTGAAGAATACACATTCTTTTCTAATGCACATGGAACATTCTCCAGGATAGATCACGTTAGGCCACAAAACAAGTCTCAATAAATTTAAGAAGACTGTAGTCATATCAAGCATCTTTTACGATCACAATGTATGAAACTAGAAATCAACTATAAAAAGAAACTGGAAAAGTCAAATATATGTGGAGATTTTTTCAAAATGCTACTGAAAAACTACTGGGTCAATGAAGAAATCAAAGGAGAAATCAAAAAATATCTGGAGACAAATGAAAATGAAAATCCAACATACCAAAATCTATGGAATACAACAAAAATAATACTAAGAGGGAAGTTTATAACAATATATGCCTACCTTAAGAAACGAGAAAAAATTTCAACTAAACAATTTAAGAGTACACTTGGAGGAACTGGAAAAAAGAACAACAAACAAAGCCCAAAATCAGTAGAAGGAAGGAAATAATAAAAATCAGAGTGGAAATACATGAAATAGAGACTAAAGAAACAATAGAAAAAAAAAATTGAAACTAAGAGCTGGTTCTTTGAAAAGATAAACAAAATTGAAAAACCTTTAGCTAGACTAACCAAGAAAAAGAAAAAAGAGATAAGGCTCAAATAAATAAAATCAGAAATGAAAGAGGAGAAATTACAATGGAGACCACAGAAATACAAAGGATTATAAGAGAATACTAAAAAAGCTATAGGCTAACAAATTGGATAATATAGAAGAAATGGATACATCTTTAGAATTATACAACCTTCCAAAACCAAATCAAGAAGAAATAGAGAATCTGAATAGACCAATCACTAGTATGGAGATTGAAACAGTAATCAAAAACCTCCCAGAAAACAAAAGTCCAGGACCAGACGGCTTCCCTGATGAATTCTTCCAAACATTCAAAGAAGATTTAATACCTATCCTTCTCAAACTCTTTCAAAACACTGAAGAGGATGGAATGCTTCCGAACTCATTTTATGAGGCAAATATTACCCCAATACCAAAACCAGACGAGGATATACAAAAAAAGAAAATTACAGGCCAATATTGCTGATAAACATAGACGTAAAAATTCTCAACAAAATATTAGCAAATGGAACATAACAATACATTAAAAGGATCATACACCACAATCAAGTGGGTCTTATTCCAGGGATGGAAGGATGGTTCAACATCTACAAACCAATCAACATGATACAGCACATTTTCAAAATGAAGAATAAAAATCACATGATCATCTCAATAGATGCAGAGAAAACATTCAAAAAGATTCACCATCCATTTATGATAAAGACTGAATAAAATAGGTATAGAAAGAAGGCACCTCAACATAATAAAGGCCATGTATGACAAACCTACAGCCACTATCATACTCAATGGTGAAAAATTGCAAGCTATCCCTCTAAGAACAGGAAGAAGACAAGAATGCCCACTGTCATTACTCTTATTCAACACAGTGTTGGTAGTCCTAGCCAGAGCCACAGCCTATACAAAGGGCTCCATATGGGAAAGGAAGAAGTAAAACTGTCACTATTTACAGATGACATTGATTTTATACATAGAAAACCCTAAGGAATCCACCAAAAAACTATTAGAAATAATAAATGAATGCAGTAAAGTTGCAGGGTAAAAAATTAACATATACAAATCAGTTGCTTTTCTATAAACAAACAAGAAAATAGCAGAAAGAGAAATCAAGAATACAATCCCACTTACAATCGTAACAAAAAGAATAAAATACCTAGAATAAATTTAACCAAGGAGGTGAAAGACCTGTACACTGAAAACTATAAAACATTGTTGAAAGAAATCAAAAAGACACAAAGAAATGGAAAGATATTCCATGCTCATGGATTGGAAGAATTAACATAGTTAAAATGTTCACACTACCTAAAGCAATCTACAGATTCAATGTAATCCCCATCAAAGTCCAATGACATTTTTCATGGAAATAGAACGAAGAATCCTAAAATTTACATGGAACAACAAAAGACCCCAAATAGCCAAAGCTATCCTGAGGAAAAAAGAACAAAGCTGGAGGCATCACACTCCTTGCTTTCAAAGTATACTACAAAGTTGTAGTAATCAAAACAGCATGGTAACTGAAGCAAAAACAGACACACAGATCAATGGAACAGAATTGAGAGCCCAGAGAAACCCACACATTTATGGACAGCTAATTTTTGACAATGGGGCCAAGAATATAGAATGGAGAAAGGGAAGTCTACTCAGTAAATGGTGTCAGGAAAACTGGACAGCCACATGCCAAAAGAATGAAAATAGACCATTATTTTATACCATACATAAAAATTAACTCAAAATGGATTAAAGACTTGAATGTAAGACCCGAAAATATAAAACTCCTAGAAGAAAACATAAGCAATATACTCTTTGACATAAGTTTTAGCAGTATCTTTTTGAATGTCTCCTCAGGCAAGGGAAACAAAAGAAAAAACAATTGGGACTACATCAAACTAAAAAGCTCCTGCATGGCAAAATAAACCATTAACAAAAAGAAAAGACAACCTACCAATTGAAAGAAAATATTTGCAAATCATATACCTGATAAGGGGTTACTATCTAAAATATATAAAGAATGCATACAACTCAAAAACAAAAAAAAAAACTAAGCTCAATTAAAAAATGGGCAGAGGATCTGAAATATTTCCATAGAAAATATATAGATGGCCAACAGGCACATGAAAAGATGTTCAACATCACTAATTATTGGGGAAATGCAAATCAAAACCACAATGAGATATCACCTCACACCTATCAAAATGGCTATTATTAAAAAGACAAGAAACAACAAGTGCTGGAGAGGATGTGGAGAAGAGGGAACCCTCATACACTGCTGGTGGGAATGTAAACTGGTACAGCCACTATGGAAAACGGTATGGAGATTCCTCCAAAAATTAAACATAGAACTACATATGACCCAGCAATTCCACTTCTGGTACTTATCCAAAGAACACAAAAACACTATTCAAAAAGATAAATGCATTCCTATGTTCATTGCAGCATTATTCGCAATAACCAAGACTTGGAAACAACCTAAGTGCCCATCAACGGATGAATGGATAAAGAAGATGTGGTATATACACACAATGGAATATTACTCAGCCATAAAAAGATGAAATCTTGCCATCGGTGACAACATGGATGCACCTTGAGGGTATTACGCTAAATAAAGTCAGTCAGACAGAGAAAGATAATTACTGTATGATTTCACTCATATGTGGAAGATAAAACAACAACAACAAACAAACACATAGCTACAGAGAACAGATGGGTGGTTACGAGAGGGAAGGGGGGGTGGGGGGAGGGTGAAAGGGGTAAAAGGGCATATTTGCATGGTGATGGATGGCAACCAGACTTTTGGTGGGGAATATGATGTAATCTATACAGAAGTCAAAACATAATGATGTACACCTGAAATTTATATAATGTTATAAACCAATGTGACCTCAATTAAAAAATTTTTTAAAAGGAAATTGCAAATTAAGACAAGACATCATTTTACACCTATTAGCATGGCAAAAATCAGAAAGCTGTATAATTCCAGTGTTGGCAGGAATGTGAACTGCTACTAGGAACGTAAACCGGTACAGCCATTCCAGCAAATGAGTATCTATAGCCTGTATGAGTCAGCAATCTAACTTCCAGATGTACATCCTCTCCCAGGAGGGATACACTCTATGTATATCACAAAGTGACCTGCTTGAGGATGTGCATCACAGCGTCATCCATGGCAGTGGGGAGCTGGAGGGTAAGCAAAATGTGGTAGATATGCTCTGAGATTCTACGCAATAATTAGAAATAACAAGCCAGAAGTATACATGGCAACATGCTTACATCAAGAGAAACAGAAAGGGATGTACAGAATATCATTATGTATATTTAAAACAGATGCTCACAAAACTACACACATTTTTCAAGGCCACATACAAATAGAAGCCTATACACATTGAACACAACAGAACAGAGTGGGCAGAGAAATGAGAGTGGGGAATGAGGATAAAAGGGAATTAATGAGTAAATAGCAAGGATCCCAGCTCTGACCAGTGATGACATGCCATGAACTGAGAAGTGTGATTAACTCAGCCCCTACATCTGAGGTCCTACACCTCCCCCCCACATACACGCACATCAACAATATCATTTCACCCATACAACAAATATGGGTGTACTGGATGAGAACTGGAAGGTAACAGAAACATGAAAATAGTTAATTCACATGGGATTTATCTGACTTCTAAATATTTCCTTTATATTATTTAAAATTAAAAACCAAGAAAAAAAAAGTAATAGATGCTGCCATTAGAGTTCTTTTCTAGTCATTTGTATGTTCAATCAGATCCATTCATAAAACCAGAGAGACCCTGAAAATCCCTCCAGATTATAAAAAGTGACCTCCTTACCTTCAGGTGGCCACATCTAAATTACATCAGGAAGATGAGACTACTGCCTATGTTTTTTAGATCTCCAGATTCTGTAGATCGGGAGATTCTACACAGCCTATTGAAAAACCCAATCATCGTATTTTACAACTCTTACGATCTAACTGGTGTTCAACTCCTTTTAATATCTCAGCTCCACTGTCTTCTTCCTGCACTCCTGCCCTTCTCATTGTTACCATTAACAGCTGTCATTTTAAGTCATCTTGCTTTGAAAAGTCTTTTCACCTCTTTTTGTAGGTACTTCCCATTTCTACAGCCTAAGCTTCCTCTTCCCATCTGTGGCAGCTTCTGGTCCACGCCATTCTATAAGCTGTACCTAATTATCTCTGGTCCTAATGGGAGCGCTGTGATAAACCACCAAATTGTGAGCTTCCACATTGCTCAGCTGCAAAGGAAAAACAGGTGCTGGCTGAACGTTTCAGGATAAATTTAACGGTGTATCCTGAATTAGTACAAAAATTAAAATTACTTTCCTTTGGGGCCTGCCCCCGGCTTAGCAGTTAAGTGTGCGCGCTCCGCTACTGGTGGCCTGGGTTCGGATCCCCCGTGTGCACCGACACACCGCTTGTCAGGCCATGCTGAGGCCGCGTCCCACATATAGCAACTAGAAGGATGTGCAACTATGATACACAACTATCTACTGGGGCTTTGGGGGAAAAAAAAAAAAGGAGGAGGATTGGCAACAGATGTTAGCTCAGGGCTGGTCTTCCTCAGCAAAAAGAGGAGGATTAGCACGGATGTTAGCTCAAGGCTGACCTTCCTCACACCCACACAAAAAAAGTTACTTTCCTTTGGCACAGGTAGGTAGGCCAGAAAAATGTTCAACATGGTAATATTACTAAAAGAAAAGAAAAAGCCTTTCCTCCAGAGTCTAAGCTTTTGAAATTCTTGAGGTAAGGACCATGATGTACCTACCCATCTTTGAATGTCTTGTGCCTTAATATGATGTCCAGTATATAAGCTTGAATGAACTTCCCAATATAGATCAGTGAGCCTGACAAGTTTGACTGTGGGCAACATTTTCACTGATAGAACATCACACCGGAAACACAATAGGAACCTATCAAAGTCACACACTGAACACTATGCTTTACAGTTGACTCAATATAGAGAGCAGTAATTGGCACATTCTAAGACCTGTCTTCACGTCGTTATAGCACAAGGTAAGGTGTCACATTGCTTCCTAAATATTTTTTTGCAGTAAGTTTTAAAGGTGGCCAACTATGTGTCTCATCAATAAGTGAAGTCCTGTATACCTTACCTACACAGGTTCTGCAGCACACGGTCCACAAAGCACGGGAGGAGCTTCTGGCCCTGGAGAGAGCTGGGGAGAGACCAGAGCCGCCTCGGGAAAGGGCTCCTCTGCTGCGCTTCAGGAGGTGCTCCACCTCCAGCGTTTCAAGCGAGGCCCCAGGACCATCTCCAAGGGAGGGACTGTCTCCCAATGACACTGACACCTCATCTTCCAGCTCCAGGCCTCCTCAGACCTTTATACCTGCCCAAATTCTGACCCTCTTGCTCACGGGAACCTGAAGCAAATGATGTACAAGTATGTACCGCCAGAGGCGGAAGCTGGCCAGGTGTTCCTCAGAAAACACTCAGAGCATAGCAATTGAACCTCCTACCTGCCCCACCTCTGAAAAGAAGTCTTCAAATTTGGTTGTTCCCAGTGCAATAAGGAAGTGACTGTGACAAAACTGACCAAAACCCTCGAGGAATGAAAGACAGACCCTTTAGCCTAGCCCATCTCATTGCTCATAAATCCTGGAGGTGGGGGCTGAAATGGGGAAGAGGGAACATGTGTTGACCTCAGCCCAGGTGGATCTGGTGCTCTGCGCACGCGTCCAGCCTCCTCCTCACCCCAAACGAGGGCCAGGAGTGTCTGGAACACAAGGCTCTCGCCCCGCATCTGAGGAGAACCTAGATACGAGCTGATTGAAAGAAGACTCCTCTCGCTCCGCCTCTGGGGTTAAAAGAGGCTGATGTTCAGGAGTATGTCTGGGGCCTAGACGGGCATGAAGGCTCGATGTGAAAGAATCCTTTGCAGTGGTGATCTGGGATGTCTTGGATATGGTTACAACTGCCAAGGTGTGAATAAATTTTAAGAGAAGATCTGAGGTTTAGGATAGAACCTAAGGAAGGATTCGATGTGGGGAGCGACAGTAAGTGTAGCTGATGGAGGTGGTGGAATTAAATGGACAGGAAAATGAGGAGTGTAACATCACCAAGTCCTGAGGTGAAAAGTGGAGGGATCTCAAGACAGATGGTGTTAACTCTATCAGGAAGGTAAGGGTAAGGTCATTCACTAAAATATAATGAGGTAAAGACAGGACTGGGGGCTTAAGAGGTTGTGAAATTTGGAAGAGTTATACAGCAAAGATAAGGTTTCAATAATGCGAATATTGAAAGAAGCAATAAGAGTTCACCCAGGGGTGGGGTCTCAACACCAGGGTGACAGACCACGTGAGGAGGAAGCAAACACCCTGCTGTAACGGCTACCTGTGGGTTTACGACGCACAAGCAGGGCCGTGGTGGGTGGGGCACTGAGATTCTGGAGTTAGGAGAATGGCATGATGGATTCGTTTCCTATTGCTACTGTAACAAACTGCCACAAATTTAGTAGCTCAAAACAAACACAAATTCATTATCTTACAGTTCTGTAGGTTCCAAATCGGACATGAGTCTCACTGGGCTAAAAATCAAGCTTCCCTCTGGAAGCTCTAGAAGATGATCAGCTTCCTTGCTTTTCCCAACTCCTGAAAGTAGGCTGCTTTCCTTGGCTCAAGATCCCTTCCTCCATCTGCAAGGCCAGCAACAGCAAGCCGAGTGCTCTCGTGCTGCCAGATCTCTAGTTCGCTCTCTTCTGCTACCTGCTCACACTTTTAAGGATCCACGTGTTTCTATTAGGCCCACCTGGATAATCCAGGATGCTCTCCACTGAGTAACAACCTTAATTTATAATAATATGACCTATAACCTTAATCCACCTTTGCTGTGAAATATAACAGGTTTTGGAAATTAGGACATGGACATCTTTGGGGCGGGGGGCATTATTCTGCTTTCCACCGATGGAGAACAGGTTTATGGGAAAAGACAAGAAAAGCGGTTCAGACTCAAAGACAGAATTTTTGAGGATTGAAGTAGTGATCTCGGATGTGAGTGTCCTGGGTTTAGGTAGGTGGTGTAAGGAATGCAGCACTGGTTAGATGTTCTGATTCTGAGAAAAACCAGCAAGAACGAGACAATACCAATGTCTTTCAAACCTGAGACCACTGGGGACTGGCGAAGTCAGGACAGAGGACAATATTCATTATTGTACTTGAAAACAGAAATGAGACATCTGTGAATTCTCTAGATCTTGATTCCATAATCTCTACACAGATACAGGAAGGATAGAAAAAATAGTATGTAGCCTTTTTTTCTGTTATCAATTATCTGAACAAGCACAAACAGAACTTTGAAAATTATCAGGTTTTCAAATTACATCTGGACCAATTCTGCACTGGCCTTACACTTACTCGGGGTGTGTGTGTCCCCTTCTTCCCCTGCTCCCTTGAACAATCAATTCTCCCCTCTCCTTCTGTCTCTATCATGAGACCATCTGCACAGGGTACACGAGGCTGACAGCATAGGACTCTCAATACCTTGTCTAAAGGAGGATGGTTTCCATGGCATCCAAATGAGGGGATTCAGAAAGGCAAAAATTGTCTATGTCTCTCTAGATCTTTCTAAGAAAGGGGCACCCTGCGGCCGGCCCCGTGGCTTAGCGGTTAAGTGCGCAAGCTCCGCTACTGGCGACCCAGGTTCTGATCCCGGGCACACACCGACGCACCACTTATCTGGCCATGCTGAGGCCGCGTCCCACATACAGCAACTAGAAGGATGTGCAGCTATGACATACAACTATCTACTGGAGTTTTGGGGGAAAAAAATAAAAAATAAAAAAAGAAAGGGGCACCCTGATTTATAAACAGGAGAATCTGTTTCCAATGACAGGCACACCCCTATACTGGGAACTGGTGCATTTGGCTATGACAGTTTGATGACATTAACTATAAAGTCAGGTCATGTCCCATCTCATGTCACCAAACATTTTTCTGATAATAAATGCTATTATTAATAATAATGCAGTCAACATAAGTAAATAGCAATTTGAGCAGAGTTGGGTGTTAAAAGAATTATGAACCATAAGCAAAAAGGTTTCATTCCAGAAATACAGGAGTGATATAACACTAATATGAAAGATGATTATAAATTGTTTAAAGGAGAAAAACCATATCTGATCATTTTGATACATGCTAAAAAAGTATTTGATGAAATTACACAGCCATTATTATATTTTAAAAAAGAAGACAATAAAAATCCAACCTTTAGAAAACTAAGAATAGGAGTGAGCTTCCTTAACATGAAGAATTTTTAGTTACTCTTCAATACTCATTAGAAATATGCTCCTAGGGCCGGCCCCGTGGCTTAGGGGTTAAGTGCGCGCGCTCCACTGCTGGCGGCCCGGGTTCGGATCCCGGGCGCGCACCGATGCACCGCTTCTCCGGCCATGCTGAGGCCGTGTCCCACATACAGCAACTAGAAGGATGTGCAGCTATGACATACAAATATCTACTGGGGCTTTGGGGTGAAAAAAATAAATAAATAAAATCTTTAAAAAAAAACAAAAAAAAAACAAAAAACTTTGATCATTTAAAAAAAAAGAAATATGCTCCTAAAAAAGCAATGGACTCCTCAAGGGTGTGTATCAAAAGCAATTTCTCCATAAGAATGGAAACTGAATGACGTCATGAGATCACCTCCAGGTCTGTGGGGGCTTGTTAATTACTGGTGAGGCCCCCACCCCGGCTAGAGAAGAAAGATTCCAGAGTGTGCAGTGGGAGAGATGCCCATAGGCACTGCGTGAGCTCCACCCCATTCCTTTTATTTCTGTTGTTCTGCGGGAGACAAGTGCCTAAGAGCAATTCCAACAAAGCTTTTAAGGCTTCTGGGCATACCATTTCCCACTTCAGTGAATTACAACAAAGAGGCTACCCTTATGTGATGCAAGGCTAAACCACAAGTATTTAAGGTCATAAAAATAAACTTTGTAGTGAGATGAAAGCACAAACACTACAAACATAATGGGGACCCCCAGGATGAAGAGGGGATCCTTGCCATCCACTGGGGGCCACCTTTCACAGCGCAGCAAGGTGACACCTGTGCAGAATGCACTCCAGGGGCCCACGTGTTCACCAACGGTCTCTTTAGAAATTAAGCACTACTCTAAACCTCCTAAAGCATACCTGAGTAAAGCGAGATGAGTTTTTATATCAGAAACCGAAAGCAAATATTAACACAAACCAATATAAATATAAGAATTCCTGCTATCATGGTTTATACTCAACTTTGTTCTGGAATCTCTAGTCAAAGCAACAGATAAAAAGAGTTTTAAATACTGAAAAGAAAGAAATGAAAATTTGATTATTAGTGGATGAATTAATTGTCTACCTAAAGAACCAACATCATAAAAACATCCAGAAATCATAAAGTTGTTCAGTAAAGTGGCCAGATATAATAGTCTTTTATACTTGTGATAAAAATGTATCTGGATGGGGCCTGCCCGGTGGCATAGTGGTTAAGTTCATGTGCTCTGCTGTGGTGGCCCGGGGTTTGAGCATTCGGATCCTGGGCGCAGACCTACACATTGCTCATCAAGCCATGCTGTGGTGGCGTCCCACACACAAAACAGGAAGATTGGCACAGATGTTAGCTCAGGGACAATCTTCCTCAAGCAAAAAGAGGAAGATGGGCAACAGATGTTAGCTTAGGGCCAAACTTCCTCACCAAAAAAAAAAAAAGAAAATATTTGGCAAAGTCTCAGGCATATGGCATCAAACTAGAAAATATCTAGGAATAAATATAACAAGATAATAGCAAGATGTATATACAGAAAATTAAGAAAGTTTACCAAAGTATATAAATGGAAGCTTGAATAAAGAGAGGTACATATAATGTTCCAAAATAGGAAATCTCATTCTTGTAAATATTTCACTTTCTCTTCAAATTAATGTTTAAATTAAATGCAATTTAAATAAAAAATAAAAAAAATTTTGGAGGAGGAAAACATGCCAAATTGATAACTAGGTTTATCTAGAAGCATAAATACATAGGACTATGTAAAATTATTTTTATGAGAGAAATGAGGTTAAGAACACTGCATTGATGTTAAAATGCATGATTATAAAGCCATAGCAATTAAAACATTGTGGCGAGGGCCGGCCTCGTGGCTTGGCAGTTGAGCGCGCGGACTCCGCTACTGGCGGCCCAGGTTCGGATCCCGGGCGCGCACTGACGCACTGCCTCTCCGGCCATGCTGAGGCCTCGTCCCACATACAGCAACTAGAAGGATGTGCAGTTATGACATATAACTATCTACTAGGGCTTTGGGGGAAAAATAAAAAACAAACAAACAAAAAAACATTGTGGTGAAATATGTAAAATCAGAACTGTATGGAAGGAATTTAATGTAAAATAAAAGGGCCTTTATAAACCAGTAAGAAAAGGCTGGCTTTCCCCATAAATGTCATCTAACTTCACATTAGAGGGGAGACCTTGGCATCACACAGACTGAATGAGAGTCCTGGTCTGGCCTTGCCTCACTGTGTGACCTTGGACAAGTGACTTGACTTAAGCCAAGACAGTTTCCCAGCGTGTAAATGGGGATGCCACCTGGACTCCCACAGTGAGTTACCGTAAGGATTAGATAAGGCAATTCGATTCAGGTAAAGAACTCCACAATGTGCAAAACAAGGACTCAGGAAGCCTCATGGGTTATTATTAAATGATATTGGGTGAACATTGGCTAAGATTTGGAGAAAAATCCAGATCACTCTCAAATCAATGAACATGGATTAAAGATTTAATAGTAAAAAATAAAGCCATAAATGCCTTTGAAGAAAATATAGGACTTTTATTTGCTGAAAGAAATAATGTCTTCTCTATCAGCAATGCACACTTCTCAAATTATTGGCCTACGTCAAGAGGGCAATTAAAATATTCAATATTATTTAGCATTTTAAGGGCCTTTATAAACCAGTAAGAAAAGGCTTCTGGAATACCTGAATCATAAGGTGTCACGATAAAATTTTAAAAAGCTGTGTCACAAGGAGCCTACGTCTCCCGAGTATGGAGAGGGCGTGGATGTGGGGAAGAATGAACTCTGTACTCAATACGACTCCACATTTTATCCTCTGTTGACAGAAAGGGAAACGTCACGCAGATGCTATTTTCCTTCCTTCAAGCACATCACACCCAATCTAGTCCTTGACTAAAATGAGTCACATGGAAGTAAAATCTAGAATGCAGGAAGGACAGGGGAGTTATCCATCACGGAACTTTACCTCAGAGCCTAATACCGCCCTCAGCACAGAGCAGGCCCTCAAGTGTTTGTGGAATAAATGAACTAATCTCCCTCTGCATCTGAGGAAACAGATTATTTTGGGTGTTCTGGCAGCATTTGACTTAGTCATAAAGCCAGCGAATGTTTTGAATGTAACTACATATATGACTAAGTCAAGTAGTTAAGCCCAGAGAGAAATTTCAACCTTATCATCATTCATATTATAGCTCAGGGGAAGAGGAAACCCCATGTATAGTCAACTTTTTCTTCCTTATTAAGAAACAACAATGTTCTTGGGGCAGTGGAGAAGACACTACAATGTTATTTAACTTGTGCCTTATTTTTCTCCCAGAGTTGACTGGAGGGGAAGCAGAATGACGTACGAAGGCTTCACTAGGGCTTTTGTGCCAGAGAGCTGGGCTCAAATCCCTGCTTCACGTGGACCCGCAGCGGGACCTTCCAAGAGTTACTTGGCTTCTAGGTTTTTTCATTTGTAAAACAGGCTACTACCTGCGGTAGATCATGATGAGTAGTAGTAAATTAAATAATGCAATAGAGCATCTAGCCCAGGAGACACTCCTCCAAAATAGGTTCTTTCTGCTCTCACACCTGATGCTGCTTCTCCTTCCTACTCTCTGAAAACTCTTTCAAACGGCTTTTTTTGTTTTTATAAATGTATCGAGAACTTAATTGGGTAAATTTAAACTTTAGAATATAGGAAATATAAAAACCAATTCTGTAAGAATCAAAAATATATATGTGGTCATTTAAAAATATTGGTGAATAGGGCCGGCCCTGTGGCTTGGTGGTTAAGTGCGCGCGCTGCGATGCTGGCGGCCCGGGTTCGGATCCCGGGTGCGCATCGAGGCACCACTTCTCTGTCCATCCTGAGGCCGAGTCCCACGTACAGCAACTAGAAGGGTGTGCAGCTGTGACATACAACTATCTACTGGGGCTTTGGGGGCAAAAAATAAATAAAAAAATCTTTAAAAATATAGGTGAATAAAAGAAGAAAACACAAATCATCCATTTTACCCCCATTCAGAGCAAACCAAGGTTTGCATTTTGGTGAGTACATATATACTTCCAGCAGCTCTCCATCCTCCGTTTTATATGTATATGAGTTCTTTTTTCAAACAAAAATGGAATCTTAGTCTATACGCTATTGCCAACCTGCTTTTCCACTGTAACAATTTTGTGAAAATTGTTCGTCATTAACTGTTTTTCTACATCATTTAAAAAACGGCACATTGTATTCCGTTTTCTGTCACTTATGTTATTTTTATTTTCCCACTATTTTAAACAACGCCACGATAGTCACCGTAGTTAAATCTAATACGCTCGTGATTGTTTCCTTAGGGTGAATTTCTACAAAGAGAATTGTTGGGTCAAAGGTTCTTGATAACAAAGGCCAAATTGCCTTCCAAAATGATTTGATTACTCTCCCACCATCAATGTATTAGAGTGTTCTTCCCTTGCACCTTCCCCAATTCACTTCTAATTTGATTTTTCAAAATCACTTAAGCTGAAAAATCACTGCCGGTATCTAGTCTAATCTGCTGTCCTTCCCTCAGCCCAAACCCATTTGGGCATTTCTCCTACAGTGAGATTTCTCATAAGACAAATGTGATATAACAGGACAGATTAATTAGGGAATGAGATTTGCATTACGCAGACCACTCTGATTATAAACGGGCTGGACTCTGAGCTCAAGCTTGTAGTGCAACAGGTTTTTTAAGACATAGCTGCTTGGTTCAGTGACTGTACTTCTTGTTCTAACAATGACAAGAATGAATTACAACATACTGTATTAATGGGAGTGCTGGAGTTATGAGAGGAAAAGGAAGGTGTGTCCATTGAGTGAAAGCCAGAGCAATCACAGCCAGGTTACCAGGGGTTGGGGTTGGGGGAATGGGGAGACGATGGTCAAAGGGTACAAACTTCCAGTTATAAGATGAATAAGCTCTGAGGATCTAACGTACAGCATGGTGATCATAGTTAATAATACTGTATAATATACTTGAAACTAGCTAAGAGAGTAGATCTTAAATGTTCTCAGCACAAAAAAGAAATGGTAATTATGTGACCTGATGGAGGTGTTAGCTAAAGCTATGGTGGTAATCATTTTGCAATATATTAGTGTATCAAATCAACACATGTACACCTTAAACTTACACAATGTTATGTCAATTATACCTCAACAAAGCTGGGAAAAAGAGAATTATGATGCCTCTTTATATTCATGCTTATAACCATATTTACATGGTTATGTATTTTTTTTTTTTTTTTAAGATTTTATTTATTTTTTGCCCCCAAAGCCCCAGTAGATAGTTGTATGTCACAGCTGCACACCCTTCTAGTTGCTGTATGTGGGACTCGGCCTCAGGATGGACAGAGAAGTGGTGCCTCGATGCGCACCCGGGATCCGAACCCGGGCCGCCAGCATCGCAGCGCGCGCACTTAACCACCAAGCCACAGGGCCGGCCCTGGTTATGTATTTTTAATTTTATGTTTAGTTAGTTGCAATGCTCACCACCAATTCTTTTATAAAATGACTTTTTCATTCTTGAGGACTAGATTTTGACACGTGTCTCAGTTAGAAAAGAACATCTCTCTCTCTCAGTAACTTTGTTCCAGGAAAAATATGACACAAAAGGTATGTTTCCTAAGACCTTGTATGTCTGAGAATATCCTGTTGTCTTTGAGCTTAAAAAACTTGAACATCACAGCTCTCAAGATTTCATTCCTCTGGTGTTCACTGCTGTCGAGAAGTATGTGCCCCACTCTCTTCTTTTGCTCCTTTGTAAGTAACTTTTTTTTTTTGTGGTGCAGAAGATTAGCCCTGAGCTAATATCCGTTGCCAAGCCTCCTCTTTTTGCTGAGGAAGATTGACCCTGAGTTAACCTCTGTGCTCATTTTCCTCTGTTTTACATGTGGCATGCCGCCATAGCGTGGTTTAATGAGCGGTGCATAAGTCCGCGCCCAGGATCCGAACTTGCAAACCCTGGGCCGCTGAAGCGGAGTGCGCGAACTTAACCACTATGCCACCGGGCTGGCCCTAAGTAACATTTTTTTAAAGATTGTTCTTGCCATTTATCCACGACCTAGAAACATTTGCCACAGTTTACCTAAGTGTTGAGCTACCCCTTTAATTCCGCCTAAATACGGTGAACTCTCGATTTCTAAAGTCAGGTAAGAGTTTCAGCTCAAGAAAGCGTTCTTCCTATCTTATACCATGTCTGCATCTTATACTTACACCACTGCTTCTACTCCCCTTGTTCTGACGTCTTCGCCAAGAACATCTTTGATTCTTAGACACTTCACTCACGCCTCCCATATCTGTTGTCTTCTCTCTTATCACTTGCTTTCCTTCTGCAACAATCTGTACATTCTGGGGGCACTCATCAGATTTGTCCTGTTCACCACCTAGGTTTTCATGGTATGACTTCCTTTAAAGATCAAACATTAATCTGACTTCCTTGTTGGCCCTAAAAAGCACAGGCCGAATTATTTCCACCTAATAATTTCAATTTATTTTATACCCAAGTCCCTCAAGTCTTTATATTCTGCTTGAATTAAAAAACATTAATTAGGTTCTTGATACTCTCTTTCCACAGCAAAGTCCATTTTAATCCTCTATTCTGTGATTCTTTGAGCTTTAAAGTCAGAACGATCATTACTTTTGCATAGAAGAACACTGCTATTAAATGTTTGTGGCTTGACCTACTTTTACATTTGGAAATTAATTTATCAAAATAACATAACTTTGACTTTCTGAACTTGCTATGTGAGACAAAGACAAATGACAGACAGGAAATCTTCACACATGTGCTTAAAAAAAAAACCCAAGAAAATGTAATCCGTGTAAGGATAAGTGTCAGGGTTGCCATCGTGGGAAAAAATTCAGTAGTCGGTTACTTTGTTGTTGGAGCGAAACCCAAAAAAGTTTAACAAAGGAAAAGTAGAGAATTTCATTTATTAGTTTACTCTTTTAAAGTTTCTTTCAAATTCAGGAAGGAAAACTATGATTTGAAATGATTAATATAGACATTACAGATTTATTATTGCAAACCTCAATTCATTCTTTACACTGCAGAGGTTTTCTCTAAATAAATCTTTGTGACTGTGATAATCACAAAACTGGCCACACCCAAGTGTTTTCTGTGTGTTAAAATACCCTCCCAATTCTCTTAAAATATCTACTTTAGTATCCAGGATTCTTAGTATTAATCTTTCATATTAAAACACTACAAAATCATAATATATTATTTCAATTTAGCTTGCCTCCCACAAGTATACAATTTCTCCATCTCTTTCAAATCTTACACCTGCATACCTGTTTCAGTTGAAGAACTTTCCTACTGAGATGTTATCCACATTTGTAAAATTCTCATTCCTATCTTCATTTTCATAGAAGCAAAGATGTGCACTTAAGGAATAATGCATTCCTTTACTATCAAAGAATTTTGTGATATAATTTATGCCACTTAATATATTTTGATACTTTAATATGGATGAAACATCTTTTGATACATATGTAAACATTCCAACATACTTGTGTCCAATTTAACTTAATAGCTAATTTTGAAAAATATATTAAGATGCATTTTATTAAACAATTCCTTAGGAGTATACATAAACAAACAGAATAAGTGAAAAAGTTCTATCTATCAGTAAATACAAGTACAAGCATAGAAAGTTGAGTTCATTTATTCTAGAAGCTTCTTTTTAGATGCTTACTGTGCCAGGTGCCACATTAGGGCTGGATCTAGATTTATCTGACACCATCTGCCTCAATGTAATTACTCCACTTCCTTTTTCCTATTCCCCTCTCAAAAACAAAACAAAACATTTTTAGAATCATGCCACTTTGTTACAATGAGGCAATTCTAATGACTCAATCTTTCCGTAGCATCTTTTATCAGTATCTTAAGTGGTGTGTGCTTCTAAGTGTCAGGAGAGAGCAATGAATTATTACCCAAGGCTTACATGAGGCACAGATAAATCCAATTTAACAAGTAAAGACTTTACTTTGTGAAAATATGCTTCCTTAGGTAGGTAATGTTATAGATGTGGAAATAGATACCTACAGAAAGTAATTCTTTTCTTTTATATCGATTATAGAACTTTACACTTGTCTGATGTTCTTTTTGCAAAGCCCTCAGGTTTACTCTATTCTATTATTCAGTTTTCTATATTTTGTGATTAATATTAAAAATAACTATAAAATGTGTAATATGCAAAAAAATGAAGAAAACAAAACTCGCTTGCAATTTCTGTACCCAGAGAAAACAATGATCAATATATTGTTATAGATCCTTCTGGTCTGTTTTTCTATAAATTCATCATCATTTGTCATCCATTAACTTTCTGTTTCAACCCTCTGTGTGTTTCCCGGATTACTTCTCTGACATGTATGGATTTACCTCCCACCTTTAAGCAGCAATTTCCGGGCCTTTCACCTGAAATCTAGGCCCCTTGAGACAAATCCACTGGGCACGTCAAAAACATCTCCAAACACAAATTCTTATTATCTTCCTTCTTTCTTCTTGAGTTTTCTAGTTTGTCAATTCTGGACTCGGTTCTTTTTCTCCCTTACATGGTACATTGGTCACTAAATACTGCTGTTTCTATGAGAAAATCTCTCCTCAGGGAGCCCCTCCTCCTCTGCCCCCGTCTCGACCAGCACAACCTGCCTTCAGGCTCACTTCCACCCACTGTCCCTAGATTTATCATCTTAAAATACAGAGTGAGTAGAGTTGCCCCAACAGCTCCACACTGACTATGGGATAAAGTTCAAATCATTAGCATGGCTGACAAGATCCTCCCATTTTAGTGTCTCTTCCCCCCAGACTAGAGCCACCAAAAGAAGCCGTGAACTGGAACTGAGATGACTTGAGGTCTAAGGCTCCACCTAGTGGTACAGAACAACATCCTAAGATGGAAATCAGGGAATATGCCACGTCAGCCCTATGAGATCAATGGAACCTGCAACTCAGGTGTTTGTCACCTACAGTCCGATGTGAAAAGGGACAAGGAACCCTGGAATTCAATGGCCCACCCAGTGGTTTTATCTAAGCACTGGATTCTCCTAAGGAAATGCCCCAAACCTCCCAACCAGTTGTTATCATCGCCATTCTTGAGAGAAGATGAAAAGCCATGATGACATCTCTTTACTTATGGCTACTAGATAAAATCACAAGATAATTCTGACCCAACTGTTGTCCTATTGCCTCTTTCCTTCCAGAATTTTCGTGGAACTCAAATCAAAACACGGGTATTCATTCATCTATGTATTAATTCATCCACTCAATGCACATTTAAAGAGCAGCTGTAAAACTGCAGAAACTACACAAAGCTAATAATACAGGGTCCAAGTCACGACAGCCTGTAAATAGAGAAGCAGACAAATAAATCCATGATGACAATGCAGAAGGGAAGTCTAACTTGGCCAGGGACAGGGAGGGCTTCCTGGAAGAAATGATGATTGAGCTGATTTTGTGAAGTCAAGTGAGAGACAGTTAGATAGAGTAGAGTGAAGGTATTATTTCAGAGGCAAGGCGTTACACACGCAACAGAGGGCAGCACATTGAAAAGCTACCCTAATGCAGCATCCACAGTTAGCACAGCATCATGACTAAAAAGAAACCTCAGTGGATAGGACACTATCAGCCTCCTTCAGGGAAACCCCCCAGAGCAAAATGTCTCCACTTTAAAATACTTCTTGAGCAGCAGTAAAGTAAGGATGAAAAAAAGATAATATTTTAAGCTGCACAACTATTAAAATCACACATTTTCAAATGTCCAGTGTGTACAAATCATAAGTAAAAGAAGATGTGAAACGCATTTTTCCTTAATCTTCTTCCTCTTTTTGGAAATAAAGGATGATACTCAATCCTTTAAATTTCAAGAGGAAGTTTATTAATCACACCCTCTGTCAATAGGTTGACAGTTACACCTTTTTATAAAATACTGAATGGCTTGAGATTAAAAGCATCCACTAAGCTATGTAATACGTGATATAATCCCCTTAGCCCACTGGAATGCTCCAACCACACGCTTTCCACTGCAGATACCGCACCGCCTCTGTTGGAGCAATGTCAGCAGAGCCGCACTTATGACCACCCTAACGGCAGCCCATTTTATCTTTGATGAGCACTGTTAGAAAGTTATATTGAACACAGAGGCAAGATCTGTCTCCCGGTAACTGTGGCATTAACTGGGACCAAGTTTGGGGCCCTCTGGAACGAGTCTCAGCCACGAGCCCACGTTTCATACACTATATTGCAGTTCATTCTCAGAGACCCCCTCAGTCTTCTCTCTAGACTAGCAATCTTGAGTACACTGTAACCGGTATGCCACACCAAGTTTTGACACTGGTTCCCTTCCTTTGCATCCTCTTTTGAACATACATACTCCAGGCCTGCATGTGATGGGAGCAGTAGGTGTGAGATAGCTGGTCCAAGTACAGCGGGATCATCGCCTCCATCCTGCTGGATATGCCACTTTTGCTGATGCAGGGTCAGATGAAATGGCTATTCTGAGAAACTCTCTAACACTGTGGACTCATTTTAAGATTCCCCTTAACGAAAACTCCCAAGTCGTCGTCTTTTTCGTAACTGACAGATGCTAGGTCATGTCTCCTCCATTTTCTATTGCTAGCTGATGCCAAAAAGTACAGGCATTTCTATCAACACTTTTATGGATATGTCTATATACATTAAGAAAGATATTTCTCATATAGGAAAAGTGACCATTGCTTTGATAAATATTTATTAGCACATACTCTATGCTAGGCACTGTGCTAGATGCTGGGAACATAAAGTTAAATGAGACACACCAACATGATTTCATTGCCATCCCTTTACACAAGGCTGTGTATATAAAGCAAGGGCCATTGGCACATAGCAGCTGCTTAATAAACTGTTACTATTATTATGATTACACATTATAGTCTTTTCAAAATTACAGATTTTTAAAATGAAAATATCACAGTATTGCCACCAATACTCACCAATACTATAATATCTCTTTAGTTCTGTACGCCTGATCTCCTTTAACTGATTATTTTTTCTCTTTTTTTTCTCATCAGTAATATAGTCCTCTTCCACAGCAATGTTGCACTTGTCTTGTTCTAAACTGACTGTAGTAGCATCTTCTTTTCCAGTGTGAGTCCTGGTAGCAATGGCTGAGGCTGTCTCTACATTTTGTTTGGCTTGTTTTTTCTTTTTCAGTCTAGGAATGAGAAAAAAAGGAAAAACATTGGAGAAATGATTTGCTAGGAAGAATTATTAGTTTCATGGTCTTGGGCTTTGAGAAACTGATACAGAAAACACTCTCCTTAAATTATTGTTAATTACATTTTCCTGTTATTTTTTTTTCTTTTCCAATCACTTAAAAATTCTTAGGTGGAGACCTATAGCTTTTCCTCAATTTTATATCCTCAATACTTACGTCTCAGAAAATTACTGTGAAATGCTCTAGGCCTGAGGAGAAACTAGATTCTTCTATAGGCTATTTAATGTTGAGTATTTTTTATCAAGATATACAGCTACCCTACTAAGATGCCATGTTTGGACTCTTATATTTAAAAAAAAAAGAGTTTCTGGTTTTTAATGGTATCTTTGGACTAGTGAGCAAGCACACTTGTAAAAAAAAATGCTTTATAATTGGCTCACATGCTGAGTATAAAGGTTTGGCAAGGTATGACATGGTTCAGGTCTAAGTAATTCTTTTCCTTTATACATATGATAGTCCTACTGAAGGAAGAGTTGCATTTCCTAAGACAGAAAATGCCACGATGACAATATATAGTTGTCATTATGATTGCTAATAGCTGATACATCAGTTAACATATTTGCCGTTTTCAATTCTTTACTCCTGAGTTAAAGATGTATAAGAGATAAAGTTTATCACAATTCACTGAAATCCAGTAATTCAAAATATTGTCCAATTGATGTAGCACTTTAATTAATTGATGTGTCACTCTGTACTTACTAGTCCTTCTTAAAAACGTTTTTACCTTCCCAGAATGTAAAGAACAAGGGTCTTGGCCTCTACTATAGTGGCAGTCTGCTCACAGGTAAATATGTTTTAATTAGGACCCTTTCCCCTGTCCTTTCTATCTAGGCACAGCCACCTCTCTCTCACACGTTTATTTCCTTTGCTCTGTTGAGCATCTATACAATTTGATGTTGGACAAGGATAAGGAAATACATGGGGAGAAAAATGAGATAACAGTAGGATAATACAGGGACTAAGGTTTCATTTTATGCTGCTTTGCTCTGTGATGTTGGACAAATCAATTTAACAGTCTGGAGAGGTCCCTCGCTGAGGCTTGGCTATCTAACAAGGTCTTTTATCAGGACCAACTGAGATAATATATGTCAACATTTAACACAAACAGAAGCAGAAATAGTAAAATATCCCATAACACAATCATATAATGACATGAGAACTAAGCATGGTGAGAAACATAACACATTCAGCTTTTGAGAAAAAGGTCCCATATTTCAACAAAATATTTCAATTAGCTATCTTAATGTTTACTCGCTAAAAAAGAATTGAAACAAGCAAAACCACAAACCAAACCAAACTGGAGACTCATGAAAAGGAATTATATTCAGTCAACACATTTTTATTTTCTATCCTCAGATTTTAAACTGTTTTTTCTGGTAAAAGAGCAGGTGGCTTTCTGTAAAGTTGAGTTAGATAACGCTCTTAATAAAACAATTTCTCTCTTGATCAAGATTACTGTAAGAGGCTGAAATTCATATGCAGTAACCTAAACATCGCACAGGGATCAGCTCTTCGCTTAGGGAGGTCTATGCAAAGAGCTGATTTCTGCATGTGAAAGGCTGGCTGTGGATGTGCTGATCTTGTTCTGATATATCGGCTTATCAAAAACACGCTTGAGATGAACCTTATTGTCCACTTCTAAGAAAGGTTCCTTCTAGGAGGAGGGAAAAGAGACATCAAAAATTAGTTCTGTGCAGCTTGAGGTGTGTTGCTTCTCAATCTTCTGAATTTTTCCACTTTAAGTTGATTTAAATGTCCTCGTTTCATTGTCCCCATGATAATTAAACTCACTCAGATCTAGGGCACATGTTTTGATGAACGGCAGCACTGTTTGGGGACATCTCATTAGACTGATTTTCACACGTGGAAATAACAAAATGGGATACATTGTTTTATTCATTTTCCTCCTTTTCCACATGGACCATTACTGTCAACACATAGAGCCAAACATAGTGGTTATTTCAGAAGAAAATGCTAGAAAATAGCAATACCAAACTTGTTTAACAGAAAACAAGGTACAATTTAATAGTCCACTAATTTTACCATCAGCTACGTCTTCTTGTTTTGACTAGAGTACTCATGAGTATTTGTTTTCCTAGAGGTTACCAATATGACTGGAACATTCTGATCTTGCTGCTGGAAATCAGACGTGAGTTCTGGGATCCCACTGTAAAATCCTTCCTTCAAAGCATGGAAATACATTTTTAACATCTTTTCTAAGGGGGAATAAATGCCAATCTGATGGTATAGCTAACGCTCTTCAAACATTCCTGTTTAGGGTTCTTATCTTTTAGGCCTTCTCTTTTGTTCCTCAAGTCAGTATCTATCATTGTTAGACAGTCTCACAATAGGGTTTTGTTATCATTAAATTAAGGTAAACTGAAAACACAAGGTTATACAAGAAAATAAAGTCCTTTTATTTCACCTAAGCTTTTTTAATGACCCCAGATGTACACATTTATATGGTGGCCTAAAAAAGTACTTGGCAAATCATCTTAAACAGATGAGTGACTGGAAATAATGAGACATATTTAACATTTGATTGCTGTGAATATAAATTAAAAAAAAAAACACCTTTATTTTGTGCTGCTACATTTGTCTTGCTTTCAGATAGATCACATTTACATAAAACAAGTGTTTACTACTCAATCTTCTTTCACTATTGTAACCAAGCCTTGTCAATTCTCTCCATAAATCTCTCCCTCTCAATTTCACCTTCTCTTCTTCATCTCTGCTGCTGCTGAATCATTTCAGGCTTTCATCATCTCTCTGCCTGCACCATGTTTTACATATAAATAATTATTTTTTGTTTTATTATGAAAAGAATACATGTTCAAAATAGAAAATTTTGAAAATGCAGAAAAGTAAAAAGAAACACTTAAATGAAATGCTCATACTAAGAAGCAGTCACCGTCTCGGGGAGATAATGTGAAAGCCAGAAGACAGGGGCAGTTACACTAGCCAGACCTCCCTCAAGGGCAGAGGAAGCAGGCCGTGTGGCTCACCATCAGGATCCTGAGCTGCTGCTTTGTTCCTTCCCATAAAGGAATATTAAAGGGATTATTTTGGAATCTCTTGCTGCTTTACATTAAGATTGAGTGCACTTACAGGACACACGTATACCTCATTTTTTCCCTACTAGCATCCCAACCCCAAGTTAGCAGACTGAAGAAAGACATAAGGTGATGCTGCTAAAGAAATCATTTTTATTAGCTAAATGCAAACTGTTTCCTCTGAAGCTTTTTCCTTTACTGAAGGAAGTGAGTTCAGGGGACTGGCAGCAATCAGAGCCAGGGCCTTGAGCAAGTTCCTTTCTTTGTCTCCACAGAGGTCTCTCCTGTTGCTTGCTGACATCGAGTGAAATGCAACACAAAAGGCACCAAAAGATGAGATAAGGCACTAGAGGACAAGCTTCATGAGGGCAGGGATTTGTCTAGGTTTTGTTACACTCCGTAGACCCGAGCCTATGCATGATACACGTTAGGTACTCAATACATACTTCTTGAATGAATGAATGGATAAACGAGGTTATGTTCTGATTTGGTTGAGATCTGCTCTCCCAGCCTGTGATCTCCTACAAATATGCCATTTCACAGTCTTCTCTGATAAGCAGCATGTTCCCAAAAATAAACTCCCATCTCCTTATTTAGATACTTGATTTGAAAAGAAAACTATATATTAACCACATATAATTAAAAATGTCTTAAACTATAGACTTCTTTAACTAATATTATGTTAGTAGTTCTATATGACTCTTTCTTTAATTCCATAATTTGAGGTCCATGAGTTTCTGTAAAAAGTGCCACAGACATAAATATCTAGCATGGCATTGTTCAATTTGGTAGCTGCTATCCAGCCACCTATGGTTACTAAATTTAATGAAAATCAAATAAAAATCTAAAGTTTAGTTCTTCAGTTGCAAGAACCACATTTCAAGAGCTCAAGAGATTCAAGTGCTAGTGGGCACTGCACTGGACAACCCACATATAGAATACTCTATCACCACGGAAAGTACTGGACAGCACTGACCTAGAGCTACCAATTCAACACTTAGCTCTATTAGCAAGAGATTAGAGGGAAGGGTAAAGATAGAAATCATTTAAGACTTAAAGGCTTATTGAGTATATGCATAGAATATGTCTACAAGCACACACAAAAAAATTGGTAAAGTGAGTTTCCAGCAAAAGAAAGTTAATAACCAGTGGGAAAGAGAGAGTACGAAAAATTACTTTTCATTGTATTCTCCTTTGTACCTTTTGGATTTTATACTACATATAAAGCTAGTCAAAAAAAGTTTTTTAAGTATTTAGTCTTTGAAGTCTCCTTCCTACTGTAAGAATAATTTAACACTCACATAGAGTCAAATTTAAAAGACTGCGTTTTACATTTTGAAAAAGATTATTATGACAAGTTTGAAAGAGTTTTCTTCTAACAGCAAGTACTATTGAGTTCACTAATGAACCAGGCACATGCTGTGTACTTTACAAATATTATCCTGTCCTCACAAAAGCCCAACAGGGTAGGCGATCTTATCTCTGTGTTACAGATAAGAAAAGGAACGCTGAGAAAAATTAGGGCCATTTCCCAAGGTTACAGGGCACAGTTAAGTTGTGGAGCAGGAATTCGCAATGCTAGGTTTGAGCCAGTGGCCACAGGGCCTCCCAGGTCCTCTCCAGAAAGTGTACCACAGCATATATGAATATCTCCACTTTAAAATAAAATCCACTGGACTTTGGAAGCTTTATGAACTATTTTGGGGAAACCCCCCTGGCAAGGCAGTGGGCTTCAGTGGAGAACATGCTCACAGAAAGGAAAGATTTAGTTCTGGACTTGGCTCCCTGTGTAATCAGTTGTGACCCTCTTTGGAAATATGATAAACTTTCCAGGACTTCTAAGATAAACAAAAGCAAGAGGCTGACATGACTTTCAAGGTCCTGTCTGGCTCTAACCGTTTACATTTGGCTGAGATTAGGAAATGTGCTAAAGCTGTTTTGAGGTTAAAACAAAAACAAAAAAACACTTTTAAATCCAAACTCAACCTTCCCCAGAGTCTGCACTTCCCTGCACTCCCTCACATCTGAGGACATTTTCCTTCCACTGCAGAGTTTCCAGCCCTGGGAAAGTCCAGAGTCCAAGATAGAAACACTATTCATATACAAAAGACGTAAAAAACAAAAAAAGCAAAGAAGGTCTGCTCTACGATTTGGAGCTAATAGCTCCATGAAGAAAAGTAGAAAATGTCAAAACTGACCAGCTGTGAGAGCAATATAGTCTTCTTTTTGTTTGTTTGTTTTTAAATTTCCTTAAGCGTACCCCTTGGTGTCTCATTTCATAGAGGTAAAGAAAGGATGAGCTGTGGTCTGTGGAACTCCAGAGAACATGTTAAGAGATGTGAGGAAGTTGTAGAATAATAAACGTTTGTTTAATATAACTTTCTAACAAAGCAATCCAATAATGGAACTGGCTGCTTACAAAGTAGTGAACTCCCCATGACTGGAAGTATTCAAGCAGGTCAGGTCCACATTCTGAGCTCCAAAACCACATGTGACAGTGCTGCATATTTTTTTTGAGCTATGTTGACATAAAACATTATATTAGTTTCAGGCATACAACTTAATGATTCAATATTTGTATATATTGTGAAATGATCACCACGATAAGTCTAGTTAGCATCTATGACTACACATAGTGAAAATTTTTTTGTGTGATGCGAACTTTTACGATCCACTCTCTTAATTTTCAAATATGCAATACAGTATTATTAACTATAGTCAACACGCTGTACATTACATCCCCAGAACTTATTCATTTTATAACTGGAAGTCTGTACTTTTTGACTAGTTTTATCTATTTCGCCCACCCCCCCATATATTCTTCTTTAATACAAACATTTCTCCACAAATTGCCTCTGTAGGTAAATAAGAGTATTAACGTATAAGACGTATATGTAATACTATTTCATGAAAAAAGTTATAGAACAGCATTATAATATGACCTTATTTTTGTGTAAAACAAAAAAAGCAAAACCCTCCCAAACCAACAACTATCCTATTTAGATGTATAGGTACATAGGTTCAGACGTATAGGTATGGGAAAATCCTTGGTCACTTGGGAAGGAGAGAGAAGAGGGGCAACTTTTACTTTACGTTTATATAATTAAGTGTTGAATTTTTTGTACAGCAAGGGTATATTACTTTTGTAATTATAAGGCCAATAAATTGGTAAAAATTAAATATCTGCAGCTATGGCAACATTTCGCTAAGTTCCGTTCAGTGGTTTATTCTCTCTCCCGAGTCCCCTATCACAGTGAATTCTCGCTCACAGCACCTTCTCTATCCCGCAGAGCTGGTCTGTCGCCCTCAGGGGACCTTCTCTTGGCTCTAGTTCTTGGCTGTTTCACTGCAACCTTGTCATTGTCCTGTTCTGACCTCCAGAGTCCAGGCTGCTTTTTCCTGGTTACCTAAATCCGACTCTTGCCATTTCCAGACTCAGGGAAACGGGGGCCTTGCCAAGGAAGGAGCTCACCTGTGGGCCAGAAACATCTGCATTTGAATCCTCACTTGTTCTGTCCTAGGTGTGCGTCCTTGGGCAAGTTACTAAATCTAAGCCTCAGGTGCCTTGTCCCGGAAATGGAAATATGGCCTTGGGTGATTTTTTTGTGATGATTAAACTAAATAATACACAGAAAGCTTACTTTTACTATTAAACACAACGTGTGCCTGGTTCCCAGTAAGAGTCAATAACAAGAAATTTCTGCTTTGCTGTGCTACAGTGTTGTCATTACCTGGGGATATCTCAGGGTCCAAGAAAATGAGGTAACAAATGAAGCAGTATAACACAATAAGAAGATTAGATTCCAGATATTATTCTAGATCTGTCTAGACTAATCTAGATAGGTAAAATTCTAGATATTATTGTGTGTACATTTTATTTTTCTCACTGTACAAAAACATTCATTTTATTAACTCTGCTATGAATTTAGTCACCAGTACAAAGCTATTTATTATTTTTAGAAGAACATCACTTCTAGTATTCCACTTCACTTTGTGTTTTCATAAAAGGAAGATCAGTTTTCAGTTTTCACTGCAAATTCCCAATTGTGATATATGCCAAATAAAATCAAACTTAAGGCCAAAAGGAGAAAAATAGTTAAAAAAACAAAACAAACAAAAAAACCGACTCACTTGATGAAAATTCTCTCTTGGAATTATAGTCAAATAACACCAAAAAGTTTAGAAGTCATCACTGGAAAAATCTGTAGATGAACCTGATTCTAGCGCCACCCTTTGAGATGCATATTCTTTTTTTCGCTTTGTCTAATTTTGATAATGAGATTTTTTGCCCCCTAAAAGAATTCGTCAGTTAAAATGGAAATACTGTGGTTCTAAAGAACCAATACAGTTAGAAAAAGAGATCTTTCGGCTCTGAGTTCAATAACTAGCAATATATCCACACAGGTGACGCACGCACACGCACGCACACACACACACACAATGGAATTTCCCTTGGCCTCAAGAAACAATAGCATTCTAATAAAGACCACTAAATAGAATGCCAATCAGGGACAAACCACAAAAATTTCCCTTTCTTAGGATTTCTTTGTTCTAAGTAATGGCGTCAGCAGATCTTAGGGGACTCTGGCAATCAAAGTGCAGGTGCCAGGAATGGACACAAATTGTCACCCTTTCAGAGGAGCCTTGGGGTGGGTTCATCAGGGACATTTCGGAGAACCTTACGTGCTGCCCCCAGTACCAGGATGACAATGGCACTGCCACAAAATGGACGTTTACTGTGTAGAATGTTTGCCTTGTGATGATGAAACAAGACAGGCTTTTGTTGCATATATAGATTGCCCGTGTGGGAGTCTGGTTCTTTTTCTAGAAGTCAGGACGCTGAGTCATAGCTTCAGGGAAATCAATGGTCCTGGCTACAACCTGAGGGAGCGAACCAGAAAAGGGACCTTGCTCCAGGTGCTCAGAGAACTGCGTTGTGCTAAGAGTAATCAGTCAAGTTCTGTCAATATAGTATGTAAATATTAGGAATTTTACTGCTTATCCATCAAGAATAAGCTGTTAAACATGGCAACACAGAAGTTCATCAAAACCGGCAAAAACCCGTTAAGAAGTGACAAAGTATTTGGAAGTTTTCAAATTCCCTTTTGCTTTACAATGGTATTATGTATGTTGTTGATTTAACTTAATCTAGCTTAGCTCACTGGCTATATTAGTTCCCTATGGAGGAACAAATATACCACAAACTCGGTGGCTTAAAATAACACTCATTTATTCTCTTACTGTTCTGGAGGTCAGAAGTCCGAAAGCAGCTGCAGGGCCGTACCTTCCGCAGAGACGCTCTCCTCACCTCTTCCAGCTTCTAGAGCTGCTCTCCCTGCAGCCCTCCTCCATCCTCGCAGCCAGCAGCGTAGCATCCGGCTTCAAACTGCCTTCTCTGTAGTCAAACCTCCCTCTGCCTTTTTTTTTTTTATTGCAGTAACACTGGTTTATAACATTGTATAACTTTCAGGTGTACATCATTATATATCTATTTCTGCATAGATTACATCATGTTCACCACCCAAATACTAATTACCATCCATCATAACACACATGTGCCTAACCATCGCTTTCTCCCTCCTCCCTCGCCCCTCCCCCTCTGGTAACCAGCAATCCAATCTCTGTCTCTGTGTTTGTTTGTTGTTGTTTTTATCTTCTACTTATGAGTGAGATCATACGGTATTTGACCTTCTCCCTCTGACTTATTTCACTTTGCATAATACCCTCAATGTCCATCCATGTTGTCACGAATGGCTGGATTTCATCGTTTCTTATGGCTGAGTAGTATTCCATTGTGTATATACACCACATCTTCTCTATCTATTTGTCCCTTGATGGGCACTTAGGTTGCTTTCAAGTCTTTGCTATTGTGAATAATGCTGCAATGAACACAGCAGTGCATGTATCTTTATGCACTGGCCTCTGACTCCTTCTTATATGGACACTGAGCCTGCATTTAGAAGCCCACCCAGCTAATCCAGGATCATCTCCCTATCTAAGATCCTTAACTTAATCATATCTTCAAGGTCTCTTTTGCCATATAGGTGACATTCACAATTCCAGGCATTAGGACCTGGATATCTTTGGGGGTAATTATTCAGAATACCACACTGGCTAAATTTGTGTTTGTGTTATAAATAATTGTAAACTGAGCATTATATCACTGTAGGGTCTTAGTTTCCCATGTCCAAATTATGACTAGGTCTACACCATGTATTGTCTATGTTGCTTGAGAAAGTTCCCTGCGGGCAGTGACTGACACTAAGCACATACTTCTAAAGAAAAACCAAAAAGTTTATTCAGGACTATCCTGAAATCTCAAGATGCAATGGAAATATTACAGACATGAGCTTTCATTTTATGTTGGGTGACTTCAAAATAGTCTCTTGGAAGCAGGGATATTGGAAGGAAAATTTTAACAGATAGGATTTCTAAGGAGTTAAACCTTATTTTCATATCTGATCACTTCAATCGTCACTGAAATCAGTTACTCATTGTTTATGATCAAAGCTAAAGAAGTCTTCCAAATTTTTTTTTCTTTTATTAGAGCTCCTTAGTATGCTCAGAAATCTCTTTTTTTGTCAGTTAACACTTTTAAAATGTTTTTTACTCAAAATGAATCATATGCTCTGACTCCCCCATGACTTTTACGGAAAACAGCATTGGGACATATTTCAATGACATATTTCAGTATAACAGCAATATATTTCAGGGACACAATTCTTCTGGAGAAACAGAAAAATTTTGATTTCTTGAAGCCATTTCAGCAAAACAAGGAAATAATGAAAGCATAGCTATCTTGAAATTTTTCAAGCAGAAATACAATGATGCCAGGGATTTTGTTCTCAGATTTTAACCTACTACCCTGTTAAATGCTTAAACTATAGAAACATGGAGGAAAATAAAGGCTAAAAAAACACAGTCCTGAAAATAATCAGGTTAGTATATAAATTAATGCTCTCCTGAAAGTCTAGGGAGTGAAACATAACATTTATGATCAGCAGAAATGGCCTGCTGACAGAAAACAACTATGAGTGGTACAAAATTATAAAATGCTCTAACTCAACTTCTCTCCCTCCTTGCAACTTTTAAAATATATTCTAATAATTTTTAACTGCTTTTGAGCAATTTTAGACACACATATACTTATGATAATGTTACTTCAATGTCATAAGCTAGACATGGCCTCATAATTCATCCTGTCATTATAGGTACTTTCAGAAAGAATAACATAATATTAGGTATAATATTTTAAAAATTATTTTGGCAGATGCTCTCAATTTAGTTGCTTTACATCCAATATGTGCATTCAATTTCTTAGAGGTATTTTTTTCCAATTGATATATACCAGCCATATCCTTCGGAAGTGACGTTGCTCAAAAATAGGATTGCGGGGCTGGGAGACTAGTAATACCTACTTTGAAATTTTTCCTTTCTAAAATTAGTGTAGAACTCCAGGGTAATTCATTCATGTGTAGAGGTGAGCCAAAAATAGATTTGTGAAGAGAAATTCTGGCCTTGCTTTGGTATTTCTGAGGGCACATATCTAGGGCGATGACCATCCAACCACATGGCAGTCTGGGTCAGGGTTTTCAGAAAGCCTCATCAGTGGTCATCTCTCAAGTGTACTAATTTTCTCTTAACCAACCAAAAAGGACACCTGTGGTATAATAAAAAATAAATATTTGGTCTTAGTCCCTCCCTGGTTTCTGGCACAGAGCTCCTGAAACACTTGAATCTCCAGAGTGATATCTTTTGTATGTTAGTGAGATGACTCAGTACGTGTAGGGGGGCTATGGCCTAGATGGCTTCAGGATAGGGGCTCGTCACCAGGAACACCAAGCCTTGATTAGAAGCTTGGAACTTTCAGTCCCATTCCCAGACCTCTGGGGAGGGGAGAGGAGCTCGAGATTGAATTCAATCACCACAGCCAATGACTTACTCAATCACGCCTATACAATAAAATCTCCATAAAAACCCTTAAATGACAGGGTTCACCGAGCTTCTGTTGGTGAACACATTGAAGTGCTAGGAGGGTGGCATGCCCGGAGAGAGCACGGGAGCCCTGCACACTCCCATCCCCATTCTTTACCCTATGCATCTCTTCCATTAGGCTGTCCTTGAGTTATATCCTTTATCATAAACTGGTAAAAATAAGCAAAGTGTTTTCCTGAGTCCTGTGAGTTGTTCTAGTGCATTATCAAACCTGAGGAGGGATCATGGGGACTCTCAAATTCATAACCAAGTTGGACAAAAACATGCGTTCACTGGGGATCTGGGCCTTACGACTGACATCTGAAGTGAGGGCAGTCTTGAGGGACTGAGCCCTTAAACCTGAGGAGTCCGACACTAACTCAGGGCAGTTAGTGCCAGAAGTGAACTGAATGGTTGGACACCCAGTTGCTGCTGGAGAATCAGAGAATATCAGATGCTATACGTTGCCAGAGAATCAATCTCGAGCGCAGCAGAGAAGGCAGAAGGGAGACTGATAAAGACTTGTACAAAAAACACGCAGACTACCCCTGCCTCTGATCGGAGATAGATGACTGAATGCCTGCTAGCGCGTTCTGCTTGGCCCATCAGGACTTTTTAAAAATCCAAATGACTGAATGATGAGCATTTAAAATGGGGACATTTCACAAGAAAAACTGGATTTCAGGTTCATCTTGAAGAAGAAGAAGATACAATATTACTGGTCTAGGGCCCCACACGGCAAAACAGGATGGAGAAGAACAAGAGCGGCTTCCCTCCTCTGAAAGGGCATATGCCGTCCAGTCACCACTCTCTTCCTTCCCTACAGTGCCCGATGCCTGAGGGTGGCAGTTACCACTCCTCATTACTCATTTACATCACCACGTTGGTCTTAAGGTCACTGTTTGCTCCAGAAAGCATAAAGTTTTATTCTTGGGTCAATTTGGATCATCAGAAAGCTGCAGTCTTGCACCATACTGTGCTGGCCCACTGCAGGCTATCTTTTACTGAGTCATATATTGGCATCATGTCCTTCCCTTGTGCCTTTGCTGCAATAAATTGCATTTATGGATGTTGTTAAGGGCATTACCACTACATTTTTTAGTGTCCCTTTTATATAGGACATGAAGTCCTACATAATTTTAGAGTTAAGGGCTAGGAAGGGCTCTGTCACCTGGGGAACTAGTACGTGCTCTCCTCATGAACAGGGAGAACTATGGAAAGGAGTTCCTTTATAACACTGGCCATGGAAGTAGTTCTGAGTCAACTAGACAACTAATAGCACGCAGTTTAGTGTCCAACTTTTCATCCCTATTTGTATGTTCCTGGTCTGGACTTTTAACTTTTAATTAGCATTTTATAATTTTTTAAAGGCAACAAAGAGAAATACATTGACACGCAGATAACCTCAGCCTCATTGCTTGTGCTGTCTCCTCAGGGAAACTCTGGGTCAGAGTCTCAGATTTTGCCCTTTGCCTGGTCTGAGCTTATTAACACAAATGTGAGAAATGAATTAGGAGGAGAAGAAAAGTGGAAAAGGACATATGGTGAGAGAGGAAATAGAAAAAGGCACATAAAAAAGAAGTGGGAAAGAGGAGGAAAGGTAAGGACATGAGAAGCTACACTGAGGGGATTTGCGGAGAACTCTGTGTAGGTGTCAAGAAGGAGCGAGTCTGGGGAAATAGCTGACAGCCACATAAAAGGTCAGAGAGATGGGGAAAGAGGATTTTTTAAAAGTCCTGTTATATGTAATGCATTTACTCCCCTCTTGGATGTTTTCTAAAAAGTGAAGTAAATATTTGAACTATTTTCAATTGTTTTTTCTGTCATACTTATTTCTTTGAAGGTAACTTAATGCTGGGACATATGTGTAGTTTTTATAAGGTGCCTCAAATCTTTTTAGAATAAAGTGGGGCATGAACGAATGAATGAAAAAATAAACAAGAAAATGAACAAACTTCAGTCCTGGAATGATAAAGCAGGCTAATGATTAGTTGAGTTACCCATGTCAGATTTCACAAATTGATAAAATTCTTGAATCTAACCATCTCACATATTAAAAAGGACCAATATCTCAAGTGAGATTATTCCATGCCCTTACAATGACAGGAATCAAACTTCACTCAACACTAACCTACTAATTTAAAGAATAATATAGGGTGTTTTAAGAGGGACGACTACCCTGAGACCTAACAATTCCCCCACCATTCGAATACCTGCCCATTTCTCCCCAAAAAAGAGAACTAGACTTTCCTATCATTAAGTCTTCTTCATACCTAATACATCACTTGGCACACAGAGGTGAGAGAGAGTTCATTATATGTCACTAACTGAGTAATCAAACCACCCTCTACAACAGCAGTCTTTTTTTTTTTTTTTTTTTTTTTGTGAGGAAGGTCAGCCCTGAGCTAACATCCGTGCTAATCCTCCTCTTTTTGCTGAGGAAGACTGGCTCTGAGCTAACATCTATTGCCAATCCTCCTCCTTTTTTTCTCCCCAAAGCCCCAGTAGACAGTTGCATGTCGTAGTTGCACATCCTTCTAGTTGCTGTATGTGGGACTCGGCCTCAGCATGGCCGGAGAAGCAGTGCATCGGTGCGCGCCCGGGATCTGAACCCGGGCAGCCAGTTGCAGAGCGCGCGCACTTAACCGCTAAGCCACAG